>NW_027070055.1:324186-447410 GCF_002906115.3 Quercus suber
CCTGTAGTTCCCAAGTCCCTCATTACTCTGACGCTTGGCTCTGAAATGAGCTCCACTTTGATTTGCCGTGGTATCTCTTCAGTTACTGACGACGCCAGCGTGGCGAGGGAGTCAGCATGTCTGTTCTGTGTTCGGGCTATGTGGAAAACTTTCACCGAGTTGAAGCCGGCCATAACTAGCCTCGCTTGTTCTAGGTACGCTTTCATCCGGGGATCTCAGGCTTCAAAACTGCCCTGCACCTGATTAACCACCAGACGCGAATCCGAATACAGCTCAATCTCCCGAGCCCCCAGGCTTAAAGCTGCCCTCAGTCCGGCCAGGAAAGCCTCGTATTCTGCCTCGTTGTTGGATGCCCTGAAACCCAATCTAAACGAGTGTTCGAGTCGTATTCCTTCTGGGGTGACTATAACGACCCCTGAGCTGGCACCCATGGAGCTCGAAGCGCCGTCTACGAACACTTTCCATGGGCGGGTTTCTAGCCGACAAACCATCTCCCCCTTCTCTTTGGGTGAAAATTCGGCGATAAAATTCGCAAGGACCTGGCCCTTCACCGAGTTTCGGGGTCGGTACCGTATGTCGAAGGAACCAAGCCTAGTTCCCCATTTGGCTATTCGGCCCGTAAAGTCCGACCTTTTTAATAATGACTGCAATGGGTATTCGGTCAAGACGTGTACTGTGTGTGCTTGAAAGTAGTGCGGCAGCTTCCTGGTGGCGTGTATTAGGGCCAACACGAGCTTTTCCAAGGGCAAGTATCTTGTCTCAGCGTCGACCAGTGTCTTGCTGATGTAGTACACGGGTCGCTGGATTCCTCTGTCCCTCAGCAACACAGCACTCACAACGTGCTCGGACACCGCCAGGTACATGAATAAATCCTCACCTGGCTCTGGCGCGGTAAGCATGGGCGCCCTTGCCAGATAATTCTTCAGCTCCGCGAAGGCTTCGTCGCACTCTTCACTCCACTGAAATCCAGTCCATTTCTTCAGCAGTTGGTAGAATGGTCGGCAGCGGTCTGCGAATTTTGAGATGAACCAATTGAGGGCCGCCAGTCCCGGTCAAGATTTGCACTTCCTTCGGGTTGCTCGGTGGCTTCAGTCTTTTCACAGCTTCTATCTGGTCGGGGTTGACCTCGATTCCCCGCACGCTGATCAGGTACCCTAGGAACTTCCCGGACCTGACGCCAAACGCGCACTTCTCCACATTAAGGCGCAACTTGTGCCGTCTGAGAATCTCGAAAACCGCCCGGAGGTCCTCCAAATGCCGGGCTTCCTGTTTGCTCTTCACCACCATGTCGTCGATGTATACCTCGACCGTGCGTCCTATCTTGTCTCGGAACATTCTTGTTATCATCCGTTGGTAAGTGGCCCCAGCGTTCTTCAGTCCGAAGGGCATCCTCGTGTAGTGGTAGTTTGCTTCCGGGGAGATGAATGCCGTTTTTTCTTGGTCCTCGGGCGCCAGGGCGATTTGGTGATACCCTTGGAAAGCGTCCAGAAAACTCATCCTAGGGTGCCCACACGTGGCGTCCACCAGCTGATCAATCTTTGGCACAGGAAAAGAGTCTTTTGGGCAGGCTCTGTTTAGATCAGTGAAATCGACGCAGACCCTCCACTTGCCGTTCTTCTTCTTCACTACCACGGTGTTTGCCAACCAATCTGGGAAGAAGATCTCCCGAATCACCCCTGCCTCCTTTAATCTGTGAACTTCCACTTTTACTGCCTCAGAATGCTCCCAGGCAGACCTCCTCGGCCTTTGCCTTTTTGGGGTGAATAAGGGGTCAACTCCAAGTCTGTGCATGATGAATTCGGGATCCACCCCGGGCACCTCGTATGGACTCCATGCAAATACGTCCACATTCCGTATTAGGAGCAACAACATTTCTATCCTTTCCCGGTCCTCCATGCTCTCCCCTATTTGGAAGTACTTGTCTTCGTCTGGCAACACCTTTACCTTGATCATGCTCTCGGCTTGCGCTACCCCCTTATCCCCTTGCGGGTCCTGTAGTTGCTATAAAGGCTTCTCCGACGATGAACATTTGGGGTTGGCCCAATCCTCCAGGTCGGTTTGTTCCTTCTTCCAATCGACCATGGCGATCAGACATTGCCTGGCCGCCTGCTGATTTCCTTGTACCACCGTGACACCATAATCGGTATGAAACTTGACCTTCATGTGCAGAGTGGACGGGACAGCCTCCATTGCGTGTATCCATGGCCTCCCAAGAATCGCCGTGTAGGGGGAGTATGAGGCAACTGTGACAAAGCTTACCATTATCTCCTTGCCTTCCATGTTTACGGGCAGAGAGATTTGCCCCTCGGGAGTCACCATTTTCCCGTCGAACCCAACCAGGGGAGTAGTGTACTTCGCCAGATCCTCCTTCCTCAACCCGAGCCCCCTGAATAGGTCCGGATACATAACATCCGCCCCGCTTCCCTGGTCTATCATTATTCTCTTCACCACGAAGCCGCCAATCCTCGCTGTGACTATCAATGCGTCGTCATGCGGCTGAATGGTTCCTTCCAAATCACTGTCATCGAAAGCGATCGGCTCTCGGGCGGGCTTATTCTTCTTTGCGGGGGGCGGCACGCCCGTACTTCCCTCCACAGATGTCACTGTCAACACCCCCTTCGCCTTTGCCGTTGAAACACCCCTCGGGGCGACGTGAATAACATCAATTACCCCAAGAGGGGGCGGAAGGGGATTCCCTCTGTTTGGAGCTCCATGCACTGTTCTTCGATCCCCAGCGTCCGTCACAAATTCCTTGAGGTGCCCTGCCTTGGCCAGCTGCCCGAGATGGTCCTTCAACACTCGGCATTGCTCGGTGGTATGTCCCCGGTCTTTATGGTAGGTGCAGTAAAGGTTCTGATTCCTTCTGGTAGGGTAGCCAGCCATCCGGTTCGGTCATCTGAAATACGGCTCGTGTTTGATCTTATCCACAATTTTATGTACGGGCTCCTTGAACGTCACGTTCACCTCCCCTACCGGTGCTACTGGTTCTTGAATCCTTAAATTTCCCCGTGTCCTCTGTTGAAAATCGCTCTGCCGAGGACGATCTGTCACCTGCGCCTTGCCTTTGCTTTGCATTCTGTCATCTTCTAGTCACTTGTACTCCTCAATGCGCCTCATCAACTACCTCATATCCTCGGGAGGCTTCTTAGTTAATGATTCCCTCAACCCCGACTCCTAAGGCAATCCCATTCTGAAAGTGCTTGCGGCAATCTTCTCGTTCCCTCCGCCAATCTCGTTGTAGAGCTCCCAGTACCGGCTAGCATAATCACGGAGGGTTTCCCCTGCCCTCATCTTCATAGACAGCAGTGCATCCACCGGTTGCTGTTCTCGGCTGCACATCACGAAACGGGAACCAAACTCCTGTATAAGCTCGGGGAAACTATGGATGGAGCCCTTACGCAAACCGTTGAACCACCTCAGAGTTGTGGGGCCTAGGCTGGAGGGAAAAACTTTACACATCAGAGCGTCATTCCGGGTATGGAGAGACATCATCTGGATGTAGTGCCTGACGTGCTCCACGGGATCCGTTTTCCCGCCGTACGAATTGAACGGCGGTCATGTAAATCTGTCCAGCATTGGTGCTCGCTCAATGTTTGCTGAAAATGGGGACCAAGCCGCCCTACGCAACGCATGGCTCATTGCATCCATGGCCGCATTCCTCGGCCGTCCCTCTGGAGAGCCCGAGCCCCGATTCCCGTACTCCCGTGACCGAGAGCGATGTCGTCTTCGGCGAGATTCCGCTGAATAGGAGCGGTCTCGTCGGCAACGGGACTCCCTCGAGTGTGAACGCTCCCTGCGGCGGTGGGATCCTGATTGATTCGACCCCATCCCGCGTCTCTCTTCCTCGGCATCAAGCCTTCCCCCTCGGTCGTCTTGACCCACTCGGCGGCGCTCATTCCTCGCTTCCAACTCCAGCTCTTGTGCTAACCTCCGCAGCCGCTCGAGCTCCTCATCCCTGGCGTCGGGCTGTCTGTGCCGGGAAGCATGGGATGTCGTTCTCCCCGTTTGATAGGACCCTTCTCCAAGACCGGATCGCTCTTCTAGTTGCTCGTAAGCCAGATCCTCGCGTCTCTTCTGCCTCCGTTCCCGCCAGGTGGATCCCTGGGAAGATCCTGCCGAGACGCTCTCTGCGTTACATGCAGACATCTTCCGGTAAACAAGTCTCAGCGGAACCACTGCTTAGTAGGATTTCCCACAGACGGCGCCAATTGTGCGTGCTCAATACCGAAACCCGTTGGGCTGGGCCTCACTTGGGCTCACAACTTATTTGTATGGTGGGCTTGGATTTCCTACTCTGGGTCGTTCTTCTCGCTAAGACTTAACGTCCTCTCTGTTCTTTCCTCGTGGGTCTGGGTCACCTTCTCTCTCTGCTCACTCTCTGCATACACTCTTCTTACTGTCCATTCTCCAACCCCTCTCTTCTCAAAACTTCCTCTATTTATAGTCCATAGTTTAGTGGAGAGGTCATAATTACTTGCCAACGAGTGCAACTGGCGGTCCACTATTATCGATCGTAAGTGGGTGGTCAGGTAGGAGTGGGAAACTGTGAGGGTGGCGTTGGAACTTAGTTCCCACTTCTATGATAGTTCTCGGCAGCGGTGGCTCTCCGAGGCACGGCCGGGTAGGTACAGCGCGGGGCTTCCCGAGAGTCAAATATCTGTCACTGCCTGGGAAGGTGTTGCCGAGAAATGATGAAGAGGCAAGGCTCGGGCTTGCAGTATGCGTGGCCCGGGGGTGGGCTGCCGGGTATAAGGGGATTGGCCTCATGGGCCATATACCCAGGCCAGAGTCCAAGGCCCAATATAGGGTACGACACGGGGGCCGTACAAGTACTATTCGCGTCCGAGGAATAAAATCTCCTCGGACGGAAGGCAGCCTCCTTGGACGGCAATCATCCTTCTTTTCGGGTATCCTTCTTCCGGATGGGCCTTGCTCTCACCGTCTCCTTCTCTTCGAACGTACAATAATCCTTACATGGAGCTCTAGGCCCACTAAGTTAGATTGGCCTTTCTCCCCCCACATATAATATTATGTATATTACTATATATTTTGTTTAATTATCAGTACTATGTAAGTCCTTAGAAAAAAAAAGTTCCTCACCTAGGACTACAACATGGCTCTCTACAACTACATAATGAATAATTAAATATAATAATAATAAAAAACTCTATTAACTACCCACTTACCCCACTGCTAACCTACTCACTTGACCACCACTTTATCTTCTTGTTATCTTCATCGAATACGTAGGTTGTTTAAAGTTCTAGTTTCTTTATTCTTTATCTCCTCTTCTATATTATTATTTAAGGGATTTTTTCTATTTGGAATTCTCATTTATTTATTCAAAAATGTAAATATATTTTAAAAAATACAACTTTAACTTCCATTAAAATATTGTTTAAAAAATACGGTCACTTTCTTATTGATTTGCAAATTACTTTATTTAATTATAAATTCTAAATGCATAATATTAACAGGAAACATATGTGGCACTAAAAATTAAAAAATTATAAGAAAAAGTCTCATCAGATGCAACCTCAGCTAGGTCCGTCATTGAATTAATAAAATAGGAGTGATGCAACCTCAGCTAGGTCCGTCATTGAATTAATAAAATAGGAGTATGAGTGGCTTACCAGGCAGGTAGATTTGATGATTGTGTCAGCATCATAACTTGAAGTCTCATCATCATGGTCTGTAACATTGGACAACATCACATCCATAAAGTCTTGGCGTCCCTTCACTTCACCTGAAATCTTCACTTGCTTATGTTTTTCTAGCCATTCTGCAACCATATGATCCAATTTTTTTGCTGTATTCTTCATGGCTTTCTCGTACCCTCCCAAGTCAAACCACCTTAGATACGGTATTGCATCTGACAACACAAATGCCCCAGTGAAATCGAAAAACTCTCTCAAAGCCTTTCGGTGTTGATCATTCTCTTCATTCTCAACATTGGTCACAGCCCCACTAAATTTCTCTCCTACAACCATCTTCAATACTATGTTTAGAGTTGTGTAACCAAACCATCTTTTCATATCCACCAACACTTTATCATTCTTGACCCAATGGTCATATATGTCTTTTATAGATGCACTTACCTCGGCTTGTCGAATGTGTTTGAGCAACCCAAGGCGGTGATTTGAGAGGACCTCAAGCGTGGCTATTTTGCGTAGTTGACGCCAATAGGGACCATAAGGGCTGAACCCAAACATGGCATTGCTGTAACCCAAGAGATCTGCGGCTAAAAATTTTGGACGGTTGGCAAAGGCTTTGTCATTGGTAGTAAAGCACTCTTTGGCTATCTCCCAATTGCTAACTACTAGAGTTTGATGCACACCCATGCAGATAGTGAAGATTGGTCCGTACTTGTCAGCCATATTACCCAAGGTTATATGGGGTGGTTGTGATCCTCCTAAAAGGTGGAGGTGGCCAATCAAAGGCCATGCGCCGCCAGCTTCAGGTGGAGCTGTCTTTTTACTAGCAATTCTTTGAAGTCTTCTTGATAACCATGGTAGAAAGAAGGGAAACAGGAAAAGGGCGAATATGATGGCCATAGAAAGTTGTGAAGAATGGGTACATGAAGAGCATGTGGGTTTGTGATAAGGTTAGGCAACACCACAACAAAAATTATTTTAAGTCCTCTCTGTTCTTTCCTCGTGGGTCTGGGTCACCTTCTCTCTCTGCTCACTCTCTGCATACACTCTTCTTACCGTCCATTCTCTAACCCCTCTCTTCTCAAAACTTCCTGTATTTATAGTCCATAGTTTAGTGGAGAGGTCATAATTACTTGTCAACGAGTGCAACCGGCGGTCCACTATTATCGATCGTAAGTGGGTGGTCAGGTAGGAGTGGGAAACTGTGAGGGTGGCGTTGGAACTTGGTTCCCACCTCTACGATAGTTCTCGGCAGCGGTGGCTCTCCGAGGTACGGCCGGGTAAGTACAGCGCGGGGCTTCCCGAGAGTCAAATATCTGTCACTGCCTGGGAAGGTGTTGCCGAGAAACGATGAACAGGCAAGGCTCGGGCTTGCAGTACGCGTGGCCCGGGGTGGGCTGCCGGGTATAAGGGGATTGGCCTCATGGGCCATATACCCAGGCCAGGGTCCAAGGCCCAATATAGGGTACGACGCGGGGGCCGTACAACTATTATTGCCAATCTAAATCATCTATAAGTTCATAACAAAACATAGAGTATATTAATAGTGACATTCCAAATGATCTTTTAAGATAGGGTGAAACTTAGGTCTAATGTCCAGTAGTACTAAACCTGTTAAGATGATGACATGTGTTCAATTTTAAACACGTATCACCATTTGACCAGGTCCAGTGCATTGGATACACTGGACCTAAACCAAGTCTTTTAAGATATATAGACCAGCATGTGTTACGGCATGCAATTTGGTCCATAGGCCATTAGCAAACTTATTGTACTAGATGCAATAATGAAAGGATCACTAGTTCATTAGATGATAGAAAATATATTAAAAATAAATTAAACTGTAATTTATATATATATATATATATCTACATTAGAACAAGAAAGAAAAAAAATATATATTATTGATTTGGTCTAATTTGTAATATTATTCATTTCATTAATAGATCCCTAAGACATGGCATTCAATAAGAATGAAACAAAAATTATTTGAAGAGAAATGCTACATTAGGGGTGTCCAAACCAACCCGCCAATCGACCCACCCGGCCAACCCGACCGATTCAATTCGAGAATCGGCCAACCCGACATTGGTGACGGGTTGGCAGTGGGTCGCCACCCCCAGAACCCAAGACCGGCTGGTAGGTTGATGGGTCTGAACATGAAAACCCGAAAAAAATCGATCCAACCTTATTACACCGGAAAAAGTCATCGTTTTCCATCAATAGGAGCATTTCACCGATGGTTTTAATCCGATCAGTCAAGAAATGGCCAGATCTCTTCGAGATCCGACGAGATCTCGTCAAGATTTGGCCAAATCTCAGCACCTCTGGCCCGATTTGGTACAAATCCGATGGATTTCATTAGATTCCGACATAGTTTTGAAACTTTCAACCCCGACCAAGAATCGACCGGTCTCCGGGGAGGTCCAACCACCCGAACCGACCCCTTGTACCGGTCGGCAGCAGGTCCAAAAATGGTAGACCCAATCAGGTCGATTCCGGGTTGTCACAAACCTAACCCCGAACCGACCTGTGTACAGGCGTATGCTACATAAACACAAGTGAGAGAATAAAAATGACACTTTTTTCTTGACAGAACATGACAATAATTAAAATGTTGAACTTATATATCCAACCCTTGTTCCTTCATGAAAATATAAAATAATTGTACAGTATCACAATTGGTCAGACTATACCAATAGGAGTAAAAATCTATGATCTAACCAAATTCCAAAACCCATTACCCTAATTGTCTTTCCAATTAACTAACTCATAAATGTGTCATTTTGTTATTATAAGAATGGTTGATCATAATGATATAGAAGTATCAACTTCCAGACTAAATTATGAAGGAATCGGGAGATATTTGAAGGGAATTCGATGTGTAACAAAATAATAACACCCAAGCTTCAAATTTTTTAGAGTTAGCTTAGCTATGGCTCAACGTATTAGTCAAGATCAATCACATGTATTTTTTTTTTATCCCTTACAATCTACTTGAAATCATAATATTTGTTACTTCCTTCATTGGCATTTTTTTTTTTTCACTACTACTAATATTAATTTTTACCTTCCTTTACATGTTTTTGCTCCCTTAATTTGATTCAACTTTTTTTTTTTTCATTGGTGCATCAATTGCTTTTCTTTGAATATAACCAAACTATCTCAAATGACTTTCTCATATTTTCATTAACAGAGACTATTCCTATCTTTAAGAAAATTTCCTTATTTAAATTTTATTTTTTTGTATATTTCCACCATATTATATACAAATAAATAAATATAGAAACATAACTTACCAATATGTTATATAATTAGTTAATTACTAATTTAAATGGTACATTTCTAACCAAACCTCCTCACTTATACAATCATTCACATGAGCATCTAGAAACAATCATTTTGTAAGTGTATAATATTAGTAATGGACTAAGGGTTGGTTATAATATTTTTGTAATATAGATACATCAACTGCCACACATATGAAAGAATTAAAAAAGAGGTTGAATTGGAGTTTGAGATGTTCTATACAAATATAGTAAAGAATTAATAGAAAAAGACATAACTTTTTAAGTTATTCTATAATCACTAATTGGAAATGGTAGATTTGCAACCAATTCTCTTCACTACTTACACAAGCATTCCTATCGGTATCTAGAAATATTCATTGAAGAGAATGACTTCAAATATATTAAATTGAATACAAAGAGAAATTGGTTGTTAGGTAATTCATGCCAAAACCCTCAATTAGAACCACCACCAATCTCTAACTTCTAAATAATGCATTGGAAAACATAAACTATATAGCACTTATACATGATTGAACAATGTCATTTCTCTACGTTTCCAAAGATTCTCACCGTCAAATAAATATTCAATATATATAAGTATATAACCCCAGATCTACCTAAAGCGTATCTTCTTTAAAGAGCAAGATTCTTCAATTAGGTTCTCTATTGTTGAAATGGTATACTGGTAGGTGGCCTCCACGCCCTGCCAGTACATACTCGAGGTATCATTTGTTTTTTCTTATACATACTCGAGATATTAATATTAATTATTGGAATAAATGAGTTAAATGATGAGCTTATGGTTAAAAATAAAAAGATAAAAAAGTTTAAAGTTTATACCATGTTTTAGATTAGGTCTTAAATTTTTAATTATATCAATTCAATATGAAGCCTTTAGCCATCTCCGTTACTTTGGATGGAATGAAATATAGAAACATGATAAATTATTGATAAAAATTTGTGATTCTTTTAGGTAACCAATTTTGATTTTCTGATGTGGGGCCCGTGGGCCTGATAGCCTCGGCCCATCGGGTAGCAGGCCCAAGACCCATGCCGAGGAACACTGACTATTCAAGGCTAAATTGGGGAAAGCCTCTTTTCCCAATCCACGCCGAGGACCTCCTCATCCTCGGCCTGACAAGGGTGATTTTCGGGAAAGATCAGGCCCAATGTAAGCTGTCACCCTCGCATTTAATGCATTCACCTAACCCCCATGACCGCATTAATGGGGATATAACCCTTTAGCAGGGCAACGTTGATCAGAGTGAACCACTCGAGTACTGATAAGGCCTCTGATGGGACTGACGGCCAGAAGAGAGGCAAATGAATGATCAACAGATAGAATAAGGAGATAGGAAGATGAAGACTATATAAAGAAAGCAAGTAAAGTAAAAAAGGGAGGAGGAAAAAAGAGAAGAAAAAGGCTTCCTCGGCCCATGGCCGAGGAGCATCCTCCCAGTTGTAAAGAAACCCTAAGTATCTTTTTATAAATAAAGGTTCATGCTTAATGAACGACGGCCAGCGCCTAAACCTTTAACCCACTCTCTATAAATTGATTGTTTGGACTTGATTAGGCTGAATACCCATTCATACTCAAGGTTAACCCAAACTGAGTCCCTACATTTGACATTGAAGATTCATTGTTTTACTTTCTCATTCTAAGTAAAACTACCACTACAAACGAAACTTTGTCTCTTTACCTTCTTTGTTTAGTGGTTGCTAAATTGATTTATGAACAAGCTATAATTGAAATACGAAGTTTGATCAATGATTTTCAACTATGAATTTTTCAATGCTTAGAAAAATTAATAATATAGATGGACATAAACGTTAAATTGAAAAGATTTCATAAGTTTGAGATTTAAATTAACAAAATTAAAAACCTAAAACCTTCTTTGAAATATAAATTTTGGGCCTTCTTTTATAGTGATGGTGTCGAAAATTGTCCTTTCTTAAATGACTAAGAGCATTCACATCAGCTCTTATATAGTCGTGTATAATAGAAAAAGTGAAGAATTTTACACATTTAACCCACAAAACTTCCAACCTCAGTCCATTTAAAAATGTGTAAAGTCTTCCAAATTTATCCACGAGCTATAGTACTCGTGTAAAGTTACACGGGCACTGTAGCATGTGTATATAATTTTTTAACAATTTTTTCTCTCTCCTCTCTGTACCTGACTCTCAGCTCCTCTTTCTCTCAGGTGCACAACTCTCTCTTTCTCTCATCTCAACCATCTTTCTTCCTCTCATTAATCTTTCTTCCTCTAGCTTCCGCTGATCGTCACTGCCGTCGATTGCCATCGCCGCCGATCGCTCTTTATTCCTTTGATTCTCGTTGTTTTCGGGTTGAATGGGCTTGATCAATGGGTTTCGGGTTGAATGTTTCTTGTTCTCGCCATCGCCACCGAAGGCGTCAATGTAAACCGTCGATCTTGTTTCTCGTTCTCACCATCGCCACCGGAGGCATCGATCTTGTTGCTCAAGGCGAGGCATCAATCTTGATAAGTGAGTTTTGTGGATTGTGTGGATTCCGGTGGATTGTGTGGGTTTCTACTGGTGGGTTTTGTGGGTTGTGTGGATTGTGTGGGTTTTGTTTTTCTGGGTTTCCGCCGGTGGGTTTTATGGGTTGTGTGGATTGTGTGAGTTTTGTTTTTCTGGTATTCTGCCGGTGGGTTGTGTGGATTCCGGTGTGATACTAGTGTGGATTGTGGGTGTGGGTCGATGGCTATGTGGCAAAAAAATTAATATTTTATTTGAATAAATGTGTATAATAGACAAACTAATATGGGTGTCTTGTAAAAATAAGGGTGTAAAATAGAAAAAGTAGGTTTTTGATGTGTAAAATGGAAAAATTTATGCACAAGCTGATGTGAATGCTCTAACCACATCATAGGATTACGAGATATGTTCCTAGATTTGCGTCCAAAAGAGACTTGAGATCCGTAAATCACGCCACCAACCTCCAGTCATGGCTATAACTCCCATGATGCTAGAAACGACAAGATTTATGAAGAAATGGAAGTATTCTAAAAATTATATTAACATCTTATTTTCGCCTGTCACAGATAGGAGATAAAATTACCCCATTTATTGCTTTTACCTATCAATATGAGAAATGCGGCTTACTTAAGTGTTAGAGAAATTTAAGTCGATATCACACCTATAACACCTAGGTAATTTTATTCACTTTGAGTGTGCAATCTTGACCATAAGCCCTAATGCCAAAAATGACAAGAATTATGAAAGTTAAATTAAAATCATATCTCCGCTAATCATAAATAAGAGAGAGAAATTTCTCTAATAGTAAAAATGAATAATTTTACTATTAGAGAAATTAAGGCCAAACATCTGTCACCTGAGTGATTTAGGATCCATTTGATAATGTTATTTTAATAATAATATTGTGAAAATACATGTAAGTAAAAAATATTATGAAAATACGTATTATGTTAATTAAACAATGAAAATTATTGTTTAAACAATACCACCAAACATGCCTCTAGTTTATTTTGGATTGCATTTGTGTAGATATATTGTCATTTCACTCGACGTAATCATTTATACCCCCATCCTATATAATCTCTAAAATAATAAATAAAATAAAATAAAAAAAAAAAAAAATAAAAATCAAAAAAAAAAGTAAAATTGCTCCAAGCTATGAAGCTGAGCCGAAGAGAAGGCACATAAAAGAACTAAGCTAAGCTAAGCTAAGCTAACCCATTTAAAAGAGTAGAGATTGATTAAGCTCTGTACGGTATGCCAGCCTCGTCAGCCTTCGACCATGCGCTTTTCTTTTCTTTTTTCTTTTTTTATATTCGCACACGTCCATTAATGCTGAGAGATGGAGATAGCTGATCCATCAAATGTATACTTCCACTCTCTCTCTCTCTATCACACAGTGAGAGAGAGAGAGAGGAGAGAGTAATTCTTGGCTAAAAAAACGACGTGAAGAAACTGCCATTACTGGACAGGACTGGGTGGTTTTATCAAACCCACTGATTCCCATGCACACGCGTCTTTAAAATCTCTCCCAACCACCCCTCTCTCTCTCTCTCTCACACACAGAGAAACCCACCTCTCTCTTTCTCTCTCTGTCTCTCTCTCACTCAGTGTCTCTGTCCCCTCTGCAAAACCATGGCGATTTTTCAGGACTGGATGATGGAAACTGAGTTAGTGGCAAATAAAGCACAGTAAAAGGACAGCCCACTAAGGAAAAAAAAAGAGAGGGAGAGAGAGAATAATCACTCTCCAAAATTTTTTTTATCCTTCCTCGGTTTTTCATGCTGGGTTTTTATTTTTAAGGTTTGGTTGGTTTAATTTTCACTCTTCAAATTGGTTTTACACCTGTGAAAATTTTGTTTTATTTTATTTTATTTTATTAAAGACCTTGTATATTTTGATTTTCTGATATAGAAACTAAATTATGCTGAAGTAGCAGTCACAAAATACAAAAGGTAAAAAAAAAAAAGGGACAGAAAGAAAAGCAGAAGAGCCATTAAAAGGAACAAAATTACAAAGCCTCTTCTTTTTTATGCTGTGTCTAGTACTAGTGCATGCAAATCTGATCATGACTGGTGAGAGTTTCTTTGCATGTCGGTTGTGAGAGAAATAGAAGCTGAGCAAAATAGAAAGAGAGGAAGTTATTGTAAAAGAGCGAGAGAGTCGGGGAAAAAGTTACCACCTTTCCCATTAAGTTTTCTTTTTCTTGGGTTTCTCAAAGTCTTCAGAAAATGGAGGTCACAGAAGTTTATTAGCAGTACAGAGACAGAGAGGCAGAGACTGGGGTTTTTTACAATTCATGGAGTCCCTTTTTGGTTTTCTGGTTTCTGGGTTTCTTCAGAATGGTGGATTTGACTGTACTAAAACCGCTCTTTACTCCAATATTCTTTAATATATAGGAAAAATCTTAACTTTCTTCAGGTGAGTCACAACAGTACTATAACTCTTTTCTCTAATTAATATTCCTTTTTCTATCTCTCAGTTCTAATTTTGGGTCTTTTTTCACTGCAGTGTGGCTATAAGATTTGGAGCTATGCTTAGAAAAAGATCAAGAGCAACAACAAGTAGTAGTAGTAGTAATAGTAGTAAGCAATCTCTAATGGCAGACACTAACTCTCTCCAATCTCCAACAGACAAATACAGGAAACCCACTTCCTCTCTCTTAACATCTCCGAGGTTTTTCACAAATTCCTCTCCAAAATCTTTTTTTGAATCCGAGGTTGTTATGAGTCCAACTTCCATACTCGATAGCAAGCCATTCTCTGGTTTCAGAAACCCCTTTAGGTCTGAAACAAGCACACCCAGAACCCCAGAACCTGAAACTAAACGCCATTGGGACAATTTAGACCCCAAGGGTCTTGGCTTGGCCATTGTTGATTCTCTCAATGAAGAAACATCTGATCCAAAACCATCCAAACCTGAAAGCCGAATGGTTCTTTTTGGTTCTCAGCTTAAGATTCAGATTCCTCCTCAGGCAAACTATGTTCATTCTCCAACTGAATCTCCCAAATCCCCTGCTGATTTTGGAATCAAGACTAGGAATTCTCAACTGGGTTCTTTCTCTTCTGGCTTTTCTCAGTCACCAGTGAAGAAATCAGCATTCGGGTCTGCGAATTCGGGCATGGAGACTCCGAATTCTTCACGGGTTTTCACTGGCTTTCTCTCTGCTAGTGAAATGGAGCTCTCAGAAGACTATACTTGTGTGATATCCCATGGTCCTAACCCAAAAACCACTCATATTTTTGAGGATTGCATTGTTGAGAGCTGTTGTGGTGTTGTTGGGTTCTCTGGTCCAAGAAAACGAAATGGGTTTTTCACTGGCCAGTCTTCTAGCTATCCTTCTGATAGTTTTCTCAGCTTCTGTTACTCTTGCAAGAAGAATCTTGGTCAGGGAAAGGACATTTACATGTACAGGTTGGTCCAATTTTTTTCTTTTTATTTGGGATTAGATACTTCTCAATTCATACATGTGCATTTGTGAAAGTTATGAACTTTTTCTTTTCTTAAAGGGAATGTTTTGGAACATTTATTCTTATTCTGATAGGATAGTGGCATAATTTTACTATGCGTCTGATCTTGATTTGGATTTGTTAATCGTTTATTGCTGCCTTGTTTATGTTGATTCAGATTTCTTATCTGTTTTAATTACATGTTTGATACAAGTGAAAGTGAGCTAGCTGGTGTTTTTCTTTTATGAATTTGATAGAAACACAATCTAGCAAGCGAGTTTTGGAGAATCTAATTGATCTTATTCTCATTTCAGAGGTGAGAAAGCCTTCTGTAGCAGCGAATGTCGCTCCCAGCACATGCTTTTGGAGGAGGAGGGAATGGATAAATTGGAACCATAATCCTGCTTCACCATTAATTTTGCTTAGTGTTCAAAGAAGCATAAAAAGTCCTCTCAAAAAAAAAAAAAAAAAAAAAAAAGCATAAAATGAAAATGCCAAACTTCACAAGGGTAAATCTTTGTATCATTGGTACTCCAAAATCACAGACAAGGATGGTACTTGAATTTCCTAGAAAATTGTGAACCTGTTTTGGTATTTTCTCACTTATTATTTTTCTCTTTGTTTGCTTTTACCTCTACTTTTTAATACTCCTCAAAAGAGGATGGCTTGAAAGGTTTAGATATTTGTAGAGTTGATTTTGTTGAATTGATAAATAGGTGATGCTGTTGGGTTTGTCCACAGTTTTTTGTCTTTCCATACTTTGTGATGATGATGATGATAATGATGTATGACTAAAGCACAATACTTTTGTTTATCTTATACTAATCATCTAATAATTAAGCACACGGGACCAATGACCTCATTTGAAGTTTATCAGATGCTTTTCTTTTCTCATGTCCTCATTCTCTACACATCTCCAATAATCAATGCCTCTTCCCCTCTTTTTTGATGAATAAAAATAAAATAATCAATGCCCATTTTGTCAAGCTTTGAGCAAATTATATTAATCTAGTGAGTTCCATTACTTTATACTACAGGGAGTTGAGAATGACTCTTTCAAGGAAATGGTATAGTGACCATTTCGAGGGAATAATTCTGTGTATTTTGAATATCTTTTTTTATCTCAACAAAAATATATGAGTACACACTTCCACCCAAAAAAAAAAAAAAAAAAAAGTACAACCGCAGATGTGAACCAAGTTCCTAGTCTTACACAGGGACAGTGTTGTCTGGCTCGTTTGAAACAGAGATAATAATCTTTCCATCTATTTGCTATGCTAAAAGTATTTATATTTTAGGCGAAAAGCACATTTTAGTCCCTACATTTTCAGGCGATTCCATTTTAGTCCCTACATTTTATTTTTACCGCTTTTAGTCCCTATCCTGAAAAACGCTTCCATTTTTGTCCCTGCCGTTACTCATTTAACAGAAATATCATACGTGGCAAACGGTCTAACAATAAATGCTGACGTGTCTATTAAATAATATTAAAAAAAGCTACATCAGATAAAAATAATATTTCAAAATGCCACGTCAGCAATTTAATTTTTTGAAAAAAAGCCACCTCAAATAAAAATAATATAAAAAGTTATAACCTAATTATTTTTTTTAAAGAAAAGAAATTAGTTAAATTAATTTTTTTCCTTTTTTTTGGAAGAACATGAAGAACGTGTTCTTCATTTTTCTTCCCAACTAAGCTTGCCAAAAAAATTAAAAATTAAAAATTTACTTTTCTTTTCTTGCATTTTCTTAGCAACCAAAACCATAAAATCACTCAGATTTACAAAATAAAAAGCATGTTTGCCATTCCTCTCTCTCTATTCACAGTTCTCCATCTCTCCCTCTATATCTCTCTTCTATGTTTCCCATTCCTCTTTCTCTATTCACAACATGTTTCGCTCATCTATCTCTTCTCATCTAACTAAGTTTTGGTTGGATCGAATCGGTGGTTGCTAGGTTTTAGTGGTGGCGTTTCGGTGGTGGGTTTCGGTTGTGGAGTTGAATCGGTGGCCGGCTTTGGTAGTGGGTTTTTTTCAGTGTTTGCTGGATCCATTTGGTGGTGGGTTTTGGTGCTTGCTGGATCAATTTGGTGGCAAGATTTGGTGCTTGTTGGGTTTGTTTGGTGGCTGGGTTTCGTTGGTAGCCGGGTTTTGGTGGTGGCTGGGTTCTATTTGAGGTGGTGGTGGTCGTGCCTTTGGGTTTTGTTTGGGTGTTTGGTGATTTTTTGTTTAGGTGTTTGGTGAGTTAGGTATTGGGTTTGGGTATGAATTGCTCGGTAGTGGGTGGTTTGATTTTTGGGTTTGTGGGTTTCTCGGCAGTGGGTGTTTGGTGATTTTGTTTCTGGGTTTCGGGTTTGTGGTTTGATTTCTGGGTTTGTGGTGTATGATTTTCTGGGTTTGTGGGGAAGAAAAATGAAGAACACGTTCTTCATGTTCTTCGGTGTATGATTTTTCTGGGTTTGTGGGTTCTTGATTTTCTTCGGTGTATGATTTTCTGGGTTTGTGGGGAAGAAAAATGAAGAACACGTTCTTCATTCGGTGTATGATTTTCTGGGTTTGTGGGTTCTTCATGTTCTTCGGCGTATGATTTTCTGGGTTTATGGGAAGAAAAATGAAGAACACGTTCTTCATGTTCTTCGGTGTATGATTTTCTGGGTTTGTGGGTTCTTGATGTTCTTCGGTGTATGATTTTCTGGGTTTGTGGGAAGAAAAATGAAGAACACGTTCTTCATGTTCTTCCAAAAAAAAGGAAAAAAAAAATTAATTTAACTAATTTCTTTTCTTTAAAAAAAATAATTAGGTTATAACTTTTTATATTATTTTTATTTGAGGTGGCTTTTTTTCAAAAATTAAATTGCTGACGTGGCATTTTGAAATATTATTTTTATCTGATGTAGCTTTTTTTAATATTATTTTAATAGACACGTCAGCATTTACTGTTGGACCGTTTGCCACGTATGATATTTCTGTTAAATGAGTAACGGCAGGGACAAAAATGGAAGCGTTTTTCAGGATAGGGATTAAAAGCGGTAAAAATAAAATTTAGGGACTAAAATGGAAATCGCCTGAAAATGTAGGGACTAAAATGTGCTTTTCGCCTATATTTTAAAAGATCAAGATGTAAGTGGAGTGTGGGACTAAACAAAAAGCATCTCCCTAGTTGTTTATCAAAAGAACCTACTTAATTTAATTGGATTTTGCTAAAATATTTCAAATGTATTTTCATCAAAACTAATTAAATTTGTTTAACTAAACTACTTATTTAATTAGATTTTGTTACAAAAAAGAAGATGAGTTCTAATTAAAAGCTTAAAATTGTTTTTTTAATTTTATTTCGGACACAAGTCGAATGTAAGCTCATTCAATTTAAATTAATATAGTTTAACACGATATGTGATTTTAAAAATCAAATTAAAAAAATATATTTTAGAAGAATGATCTAGAATAACGCAGGCTTTCTGAAACTTAGAAGCAAAATTGCAAAAGGTCAACAATAATTGACTTATATTTTATATTATCTTCATATATAAATATAGATGGAAGTTGAAATTATTATTTGTAAGTATTTCACTTTAAATCTATAATATCACAAATATTTTTTGTTTAAGAAAAAAAAAATCAAATCCTCATATATTGTTAAATTTATACTAGTAAATGTTCTTCAACTCCCTTGCATTTAAATCCTCAAATCCGAACACAATCTTGGTATGATAAATTTAGCAAATGATTTAGTACTGGAACAATATTTCATCATTGACAAGAATTGTAATTTCATTGTAAAGTGTTATCCTTAGAACTCTCTTCCCCCCCCCCCCCCCCCCCTTATTTATTATGGAACCATAGAACTCATTGAATGTGATTTATACTCCACGGTTAGGTACTTTTTTTAAGTGGGTTTATAACTTAGATTTATAAATATCAAGAGTCTTGTAATTCAATTGACAATTCTTTATCTTTCTAACAAAGATGTTTATAGTTTAAATCCTCTCACTCCCCAAGTCCCAACTATCAAATTATTATTTTTATTTTATTTCTAAAAAAAAAAAAAAAACTTACATTTATAAATCTCATCCACTCATTTACTTTTCCACTTTGCATTAAAAAAACAACTGAGACTAATACTTTTTTCTTTGACATGAACAGCGGATTTAATAAATCTTATCCCTAAAACTCACTATAAAATTAAAAACTACTCCACTGCCAAGCTTTTTATTATCTCCTAATATAGCCAATGTTACTCAAGCGATTTTTAGTCCACTTTTCAAATACGTACAAAACTTATGTATAATATCTTATGTGTTATTTCTTAAATTCTCTTCTTAAAATTTTGTCATATGGCAACTTAATTAAAAAATACACTTTTATTTTATAAGAAAAAACCACGTAGTGGAATCTTTAAGATAGGAACCCAACGAATAATATCTAAGTACTATACCTAAATCTTACCCTTCAAATACTTCTTTTCTAATGAAGGCAGGAAGGTGCAAGTAAGCTCCACTCTATTTTATTTTCTGATGTATGCTATGGTAAAAATTGCAAAGTTAACAAAAAATTCATAGAGCAAAAACGTTTTTTGGAATGTAAACTTTTTTTGGGAATATATAGTAAACAAACTAATACAAATAAATTTCAAACAAATAACATTTTCTAATGGTAACATTTTCCCTCTCTCTCTCCACATGTTGACCGTTTACCGATCAAATTCTTCTTTTTTCCTAATTGAATTATTTATATCAAATTAGTCACTTTTTCAGTTATTATTATTATTACTACTAAATAGATTCTAAAATTGGATTATGTTTTCTCATTTGAAGCTTTCAAATGGCCCAACAAATAAAAAAATATTGGGTAAATTATTGTTTTGGTCCTTGATGTTTACAGTATGTGTCAATTTAGTCTCAAACATTTTGATATTGGGTAAAATAGTCTTTGCGGTTAAGTGATGAATAAAAAATGTTAACATAATTAACGGTCAAAATAAAAAATTATTCTTAGACTACATAAGATGCCACTTATAGTAACACACGACTTAAACTAAAAAGAAGAAGAAAAGCAACTCCGTCCATTTGTAAACACATACTAAGTCTATTTTTCTTTTCTTTTCTTTTCTCTCTCTTTACCAAATGCAATGATTACCCCACTAAGTAAATTAAAAAAAATAAGCTAATTCAATTTAGAGGGTGCAATGGTGAATGATTGTTAAGAGATGCTAGAGAGCGAAAAGGGAAAGAAAAAAAAAATGTTTCTTCGATTAGATACGTATCTCTCTTTTCTTTTCTTTTTTTCTTTTTTTCTTTTTTCTTAAGTCAATGGGGTTAAGATATAATCATATAATTTACTTTAAGTTGATATAAAAGTACGGTATTGGAACTGTGGGACTAAAATTATAGGATATTCTTTTATTTGAAAGCCGTAGGCAATTGTCTATTTCGTATGTAGATTGTAGACTAATGTGCTAGAGTTGGTCCTAGTTATTTGATTTGGTATTGGCTAAATCCATTGGTAAGATAACCAACNCTTTTGCTCGACTCAAATTGATCCCATTCTCAAACCTTTTTTTTTTCCTTTTATCTATACCGTTATTTATTAGTTTCTATTTATTAAATTACCGATTATCCCAAAAGGTTAAGCTATTAGGAAATAGTGAATTTAATCACTTAACCATAATTCTAACACTCTTCCTCACTTGTAGGCCTAAACTTCTCTTAATAAGTGGGGGCCCAACAAGTGGGAATTTAACATCTTAAATGAAAAGTAGAGTGAAGACAAGATTGAACTCATGATCTCCTGCTTTGATACTATGTTAAATTACTGATTGTCCTAAAAGCTTAAGCTATCAAGAAATGATGAATTTAATCACTTATCCATAATTCTAACACTATTTCTATCTTATTCTCTCATCTCTTTTTCTCTCATGTAAAATGAATTTTATTCATGTACAAATTAATCGAAAAAAAAATACTTTGAATTCAAAGAATGGCTGGTGCATGAAAAGTTGAACACGTATTGGTTAGAGTAGTCCTAGCTGCTGAGCTTCAAAGGCGCTTAGCCCACAGCCTGACCATACCCTTTGGGCCAAGTAAATGAGTCTTCACTTATAATGGCTATAGACCCAAAACAATGCTAATTTGGGGATTGGATCCGGTGCAATTGCTAAATGGAATTGCACCGTGCAATTCACCCATCCTTACTACTTTTTTTTTTTTTTTTTTTTTTTTTTTTTTTTTTTTTATATATATTTTTTAATTTTAATTTTTACCTTTACTTTTTACTTTTACTCATTATTTATATTTAATTGTTGAGACTTAAAGTTGCTTTTTACAACTTTAAATCTCAATCATCTATACCAATTGCATCAAGTGCAATATTCTAGATATTGCATATCTAGGATATTGCACTTGATCCAATCCTTAATTTGGGCTCTTGTATGCAGTACAAAGTACAAACAGAGCTCAGGGCTAGTTTACCACTACTAAAGTGAGAGCAATTACTAAGTCACGAAGATTAATAATCTACAGAAGGAAGATTTCTTTTGATTCTCACAAATTTAGTGAAACAGCAAGGTGGTGATAACCCATATATGGCATTTGGAAACAATACTACAACAAAAATACTATCCTAATGCATAGTGTCACAGACATTGTCGTATTGTATTTAAACAATCTATATATATGGGTTTTAGTACATGAAGCATGGGTGCAGATTCGGATTTGGATGCAGATTTGGGACTCGGTAATTTTTTAAAAAGTATGGTGCAGGTGCGGCGATTAAAAAATTATTAAAAATATTTTTATTTATATTTTATATATTGCTAAGCATATTTTTTTATATAATGGTAACATACAACAATTTAAGAGTAATGGTAAACATATATTATTATAATTTACACAACCCCAATTTTAGCCCAATAACATATTTATAATATTGGAAAATGCTAACGAGTGCCCTTAGGGCACTGGTTAATAATCTATTTGAAAATTTTGATACTACTTTTATGGGAAATGGAAAAAGCTGTCAAAATATTAATTACTTTTTTTTTTTTTTCATTTCATAAAAACTTTTTTTAAATGGATTATTAACCAGTGCCCTAAGGGCACTTGTTTGCATTTCCATTATTTTCCTTAAAAAAAAAATCAGGTGATAAAATCAAAGTATTAAAGAATAATAAAACTGATGGGTAAAGGTTATAAAATCAAAGAATAAAAACCTGTATTTTTTACTGTTTACACAAGTTCCAACATTTTCTATCTTTTTGACCTTTTAAGTCTTTATCTCTTATACCAATATACTTATTCAAAAATCTATCCACAACTTTCTATCCACAGTGTCGTCCTTATCTTTTTCCTTCATCTTATCTTCTTCTTCTTTTTTTCCTTTTTTTTTTTTTTTTTTTCACAAGGCCATATGAAGCAGAAGATGGAGGCTAGCGACATGGTGGAGGCCTATTTCGGCGTCCGTTTCGGCTGGAATCAAGCCATATCAGCCGAAATTGCACAAATCTGAAAATGAAGAAAAAAAAAAGTGACACGGAGCGCTCGGTTAGCAGCGTCGCGCACGTGCACGCACTGTCGAGTGCAAGTGCAGTGGCCTTGGAGCCACACACCGTGCTTTCTAGTTTTTAGTTTCTATGGGACTTGCATGGACTTCAAATAGGTCTCAAATAATAGAATCAAATTTCATATATCTAAGAAAAAAAAAATTTGAGGATTATATGATGATATAGAGGAATTAATTCTAACATGCAACATTAACTTTTTCGAATGTCCAACTCAATTACCTTGTATTCACATTGTTAATTCCCTAGAGAATTTCTACCTCATATAGTCTTAAAAAAGATTTCTTGAAAAATTTTCAATTATTTAATACATATGTGCTAATTTAATTTCAAATCTAATAAGTGTATTTAACGAAGGACTCATCATGGTATCAAATGCTTAATTTTTTTTTCTTTTGGATAATTCAATTGTTATAACAAGTGGAGAATGATTCCTTACGTAAAAGTTGCATATTCCAATTCTTGTTTTCCATTAAAAATAAATTATAGAACTAGAGAGTTGAAGTGTCACAAGTGATTATTTTACATACAAGAAGTTAGACTCTAATTAGTATTTACACAAGGAAGAAAACAATCCAATACTTTTGTGAATAACCAAAGGCTCTAATAATGTTATACAACATTGTTGATGTATCCTTTTTTTTTTTGCATAATGCACATTTGGGAGTAAGATTAATAACAATCTCTAGGAACGTATAGTTAGTAGGAGAAACGTCATCTTATATTTCTTTTCTTTTCTTTTACTTATAGTCAATATGGTTATGTCACGGGCAAATGATATTGAGGTTGGAATTCCAACCGATTCTTCCAACCTAGAAATTGGCCAAAATTTGGGTGAGAACACAACAGTAGCCTAACATCCTAAAGTTTGTTGTTACAATCTCCTTAGTAGCATCTTTTCTCTCTCCTACTTTTTAAAGTGGATTTTAACTTTGATACATCATACATGGAAGCATCACCTCCACAACTACCGTTGAATTGAAATGGTATTTCATAGGCTAATAATCTCTCTTATAATCCCTACTTTGTTCGACAGTTATGTGTCTCTTTCTTGCCTAGACAAATATGTTGTAGGGGGCTCTATTGTCAACAACATATCCGAAAATTTTGTAGATAATCCATCATCTTTAGCTCTATCTTAAGGTAAAAAAAGGGAGACTATGACGTGAAAATTTTGTTGAGTATACACTTTAAGTGTGAGTGAATTCATCGCCATCAGTTTGACATTTTTATTCAAGATGTGTACTAATATACATATAGAGCAATCCATGATGGATACCATACACAAGCTTTCAAAATTTATCAAATGTCACTTACAAATGACCCGGAGAAGGCTTCTTCCTTATTATTTTACAGATCAAGATCCTCTTCATTTTACTGGTTTTGAAAGTTGCGAGTGACATTTGATAGATATTGAAAGCTTCGATGGGGTGTGTAGTTGAACGGTATATACGTAATCTCACATGTAAAAGAAATATTATTGAATGTACACGTGTGAGTATGATTGAGTTATTGTGTTCATTATTTATACGCTTAAACTTTTGATTAAGACATATGTCTAACATATCATATTAAAGTCTCACTCAAATAATTTCCTATATTTTTATCTTCCTAACAATTTTAAGGTGGCCAAATATTTGTACCTATGAAACCCAATAGTTCATGATCACAAGTTTACAAAATTACATCTAAAGCATATCCTAATACTGTGAGATTGTTGGTTATCTTACCAATGGATTTAGCTTTTTTTTTTTTTTGATGCGTTGCTACCAACCTTCCGTAAAATAACTACTTAGGAACGATCCCCTGTTGCGCCTGCTAGTGCACTAATCCTTCCCACAGACGGCGCCAATTGTAGGGACTCAGTTTAGAAAGGCTCCCTAACAATACATTTCTAGAGAGTCGGACGAAGGGTTAGGCCCTAACTGACTAGCAACGGAGCACATGCCCCTTTTCACCATTGAAGGGGAGTGAACCCAATTTACAGCTAAGGGTAGCTCCTCGGCATTCGTCCGAGGAGGTCCCCCCCTCCTCTCCCCTGCTTTGCTCGCCTCTCTTATATAGCTCTCCCCCACCTATCCCCTTCTGCCTTCTGTTGATCATCCATTGGCCTTCTCCCTGACTGTCCGTCCCATCAGAAGCCTTATCAGTATTCCAGTGGTTCGCAATGGTCAATGTTACCCTGTCAAGGGGTTACATCCCCATTAATGCGGCCAGAGGGGTTAGATGAGCGTATTTAGGGTGGAGGTGACAACTTGCTCTGGCCTGTCCCCCATCTAAAATAAGCCTCGGTACGCCGAGGACAAGGATGTCCTCAGCGGGGTCCAAAATAGCATAAGTCTTCATACAGAAGCCTCGGACGGTCATCCCTCCTCGGCATGGGCCTTGGGCCAAATACAAGATGGGCCCGGTCTACTAGGCCTACGGGCCCCACAAATACAAATAAATTTCAAACAAATAACATTTTCTAATGGTAACATTTTCCCTCTCTCTCTCCACATGTTGACCGTTTACCGATCAAATTCTTCTTTTTTCCTAATTGAATTATTTATCTCAAATTAGTCACTTTTTCAGTTATTATTATTATTATTATTACTACTAAATAGATTCTAAAATTGGATTATGTTTTCTCATTTGAAGCTTTCAAATGGCCCAACAAATAAAAAAATATTGGGTAAATTATTGTTTTGGTCCTTGATGTTTACAGTATGTGTCAATTTAGTCTCAAACATTTTGATATTGGGTAAAATAGTCTTTGCGATTAAGTGATGAATAAAAAATGTTAACGTAATTAACTGTCAAAATAAAAAATTAAAAAATTATTCTTAGACTACATAAGATGCCACTTATAGTAACACACGACTTAAACTAAAAAGAAGAAGAAAAGCAACTCCGTCCATTTGTAAACACATACTAAGTCTCTTTTCTTTTCTTTTTTTTCTCTCTCTTTACCAAATGCAATGATTACCCCACTAAGTAAATTAAACAAAATAAGCTAATTCAATTTAGAGGGTGCAATGGTGAATGATTGTTCAGAGATGCTAGAGAGCGAAAAGGGAAAGAAAAAAAAAAGTTTCTTCGATTAGATACGTATCTCTCTTTTTTTTCTTTTTTCTCAAGTCAACGGGGTTAAGATATAATCATATAATTTACTTTAAGTTGATATAAAAGTACGGTATTGGAACTGTGGGACTAAAATTATAGGATATTCTTTTATTTGAAAGCCGTAGGCAATTGTCTATTTCGTATGTAGATTGTAGACTAATGTGCTAGAGTTGGTCCTAGTTATTTGATTTGGTATTGTCTAAATCCATTGTAAGATAACCAACAATCTCACAGTATTAGATATGCTTTAGATGTAATTTTGTAAACTTTGTGATCATGAACTATTGGGTTTCATAGGTACAAATATTTGGCCACCTTAAAATTGTTAGGAAGATAAAATATAGGAAATTATTTGAGTGAGACTTTAATATGATATGTTAGACATATGTCTTAATCAAAAGTTTAAGCGTATAAATAATGAACATAATAATAATCATACTCACACGTGTACATTCAATAATATTTCTTTTACATGTGAGATTACGTATATACCGTTCAACTACACCCCATCGAAGCTTTCAATATCTATCAAATGTCACTCGCAACTTTCAAAACCAGTAAAATGAAGAGGATCTTAATCTGTAAAATAATAAGGAAGAAGCCTTCTCCAGGGTCATTTGTAAGTGACATTTGATAAATTTTGAAAGCTTGTGTATGGTATCCATCATGGATTGCTCTATACGTATATTAGTACACATCTTGAATAAAATGTCAAACTGATGGCGATGAATTCACTCACACTTAAAGTGTATACTCAACAAATTTTCACGTCATAGTCTCCTTTTTTTAGCTTAAGATAGAGCTAAAAGATGATGGATTATCTACAAAATATTCGGGATATGTTGTTGACAATAGAGCCCCTACAACATATTTGTCTAGGCAAGAAAGAGACACATAACTGTCGAACAAAGTAGGGATTATAAGAGAGATTATTAGCCTATGAAATACCATTTCAATTCAACGTAGTTGTGGAGGTGATGCTTCCATGTATGATGTATCAAAGTTAAAATCCACTTTAAAAAGTAGGAGAGAGAAAAGATGCTACTAAGGAGATTGTAACAACAAACTTTAGGATGTTAGGCTACTGTTGTGTTCTCACCCAAATTTTGGCCAATTTCTAAGTTGGAAAATCGGTTGGAATTCCAACCTCAATATCATTTGCCCGTGACATAACCATATTGACTATAAGTAAAAGAAAAGAAAAGAAATATAAGATGACGTTTCTCCTACTAACTATACGTTCCTAGAGATTGTTATTAATCTTACTCCAAATGTGCATTATGCAAGAAAAAAAGGATACATCAACAATGTTGTATAACATCATTAGAGCCTTTGGTTATTCACAAAAGATTGGATTGTTTTCTTCCTTGTGTAAATACTAATTAGAGTCTAACTTCTTGTATGTAAAATAATCACTTGTGACACTTCAACTCTCTAGTTCTATAATTTATTTTTAATGGAAAACAAAGAATTGGAATATGCAACTTTTACGTAAGGAATCATTCTTCTCACTTGTTATAACAATTGAATTATCCAAAAGAAAAAAAATTAAGCATTTGATACCATGATGAGTCCTTCGTTAAATACACTTATTAGATTTGAAATTAAATTAGCACATATGTATTAAATAATTGAAAATTTTCAAGAAATCTTTTTTAAGACTATATGAAGGTAGAAATTCTCTAGGGAATTAACAATGTGAATACAAGGTAATTGAGTTGGACATTCGAAAAAGGTTAATGTTGCATGTTAGAATTAATTCCTCCATATCATCAATATAATCCTCAAAAATTTTTTTTCTTCAGATATATGAAATTTGAGATTCTATTATTTGAGACCTATTTGAGTCCATGCAAGTCCCATAGAACTAAAACCTAGAAAGCACGGTGTGGCTCCAAGGCCACTGCACTTGCACCCGATGGCGTGCAGTGCGCGATGCTGCTAACCGAGCGTCGTGTCACTTTTTTTTTTTTCTTCATTTTCAGATTCGGGCATTTCGGCTGATATGGCTTGATTCCAGCCGAAACGGACGCGAAATAGGCCTCCACCATGTCGCTGGCCTCCATTCTTCTGCTTCATTGGCCTTGTGAAAAAAAAAAAAAAAAAAGGAAAAAAGAAGAAGAAGATAAGATGAAGAAGAAGAGATAAGGACGACACTGTGGGTAGAAAGTTGTGGATAGATTTTTGAATAAGTATATTGGTATAAGAGATAAAGACTTAAAAGGTCAAAAAGATAGAAAATGTTGGAACTTGTGTAAACAGTAAAAATCAAGTTTTTTATTCTTTGATTTTATAACCTTTACCCATCAGTTTTTATTATTCTTTAATACTTTGATTTTATCACTTGATTTTTTTTTTAAGGAAAATAATGAAATGCAAACAGTGCCTTAGGGAACTGGTTAATAATCCATTTAAAAAAAGTTTTTATGGGAAATGAAAAAAAAAAATAATTAATATTTTGACAGCTTTTTCCATTTCCCATAAAAGTAGTATCAAAATTTTCTTAAAATAGATTATTAACCAGTGCCCTAAGGGCACTCGTTAGCATTTTCCAATATTATAAATATGTTATTGGGCTAAAATTGGGGTTGTGTAAACATTATAATAATATATGTTTACCATTACTCTTAAATTGTTGTATGTTTACCATTATATAAAAAAATATGCTTAGCAATATATAGAAAATATAAATAAAAATATTTTTAATAATTTTTTAATCGCCGCACCTGCACCATACTTTTTAAAAAATTACCGAGTCCCAAATCTGCATCCAAATCCGAATCTGCACCCATGCTTCATGTACTAAAACCCATATATATAGATTGTTTAAATACAATACGACAATGTCTGTGACACTATGCATTAGGATAGTATTTTTGTTGTAGTATTTTGTTTCCAAATGCCATATATGGGTTATCACACCTTGCTGTTTCACTAAAATTTTGTGAGAATCAAAAGAAATCTTCCTTCTGTAGATTATTAATCTTCGTGACTTAGTAATTGCTCTCACTTTAGTAGTGGTAAACTAGCCCTGAGCTCTGTTTGTACTTTGTACTGCATACAAGAGCCCAAATTAAGGATTGGGATCAAGTGCAATATCCTAGATATGCAATATCTAGAATATTGCACTTGATGCAATTGGTATAGATGATTGAGATTTAAGTTGTAAAAAGCAACTTTAAGTCTCAACAATTAAATATAAATAATGAGTAAAAGTAAAAAGTAAAGGTTAAAATTAAAATTAAAAAAATAAAAAAAAAAAAAAGAAAAAAAAAAAAAGGTAGTGAAGGGATTGGGTGAATTGCACGGTGCAATTCCATTTAGCAATTGCACCGGATCGCAATCCCCAAATTAGCATTGTTTTGGGTCTATAGCCATTATAAGTGAAGACTCATTTACTTGGCCCAAAGGGTATGGTCAGGCTGTGGGCTAAGCGCCTTTGAAGCTCAGCAGCTAGGACTACTCTAACCAATACGTGTTCAACTTTTCATGCACCAGCCATTCTTTGAATTCAAAGTATTTTTATTTTCGATTAATTTGTACATGAATAAAATTCATTTTACATGAGAGAAAAAGAGATGAGAGAATAGAAGATAGAAATAGTGTCAGAATTATGGATAAGTGATTAAATTCATCATTTCTTGATAGCTTAAGCTTTTAGGACAATCAGTAATTTAACATGGTATCAAAGCAGGAGATCATGAGTTCGATCCTTGTCTTCACTTTACTTCTCATTTAAGATGTTCAATTTCCACTTGTTGGGCCCCCACTTATTAAGAGAAGTTTAGGCCTACAAGTGAGGAGGAGTGTTAGAATTATGGTTAAGTGATTAAATTCACTATTTCCTGATAGCTTAACCTTTTGGGATAATCAGTAATTTAATAAATAGAAACTAATAAATAACGGTATAGATAAAAGGAAAAAAAAAAAGGTTTGAGAATGGGTCTCGATCAAAATAAATTGAAATTTGAGTCGAGATTTAACAAAAGGATTAGTTGTTTCAATTATTGCAGGAAACAAATATTTTGGCCATTTTGACTTTAATAGACTTAGACTTGACAACTATGTAATACATAAACATTGAACCACCTAGATAGATAGATAACACTCAAATTTGAGTGAGTAATTACATAAGTGATCTAACATAGCAATAACTTTGACATATATATAATATCAATTAGTCATAAGAGTGGTAAATATTAATTTCTGAGTTTTGAATAATTATTACTCAAATGAAGTCATGTGACCAAAAAAAAAAGTTTGATCAACTTGTTTCTAACCAAAATAGAAATAAATTTATGCTATGTTTGTTTTGACTTAATGTTATCTAAAAAATGAATTATTTTTTAAAAAAGTATTTTTTGAAAAACTATCTCATTTTGTTATATTTGGTAGTGATCTAAAATGAAATAGAGTTATTTTTAATAGTTTCCATATTGTCTTTTAACTTCTTTTATTTAGTACTAGTAAGTTACTTGTGCGACGCACAGATAATGTTGTAATGTTTTATGTAAAATAGTTTTGAAAAATGTTGTATTTATATTATAGCATAATTGTTATAGAACTTTATTAGTAATGAGCTCATCATAAAAACAACAATTATAAATTGTACACATATATTCATTATAATTATTCAATTGAAGTAATGAAAAAAAAAATTGGAGGAATATTATAGAATAAAAGTTGATATATAATGTGTTTTCCTTTTTCTCCTTAATTCTATAACAAAATACACATTCTAAATGCTTACAGTAAATCACATTATTTACAAAACTCATAAATCCACAACGTTCGACCTTAACATCAAAATTGTAATTGTTGTTGTCACTCAATACAAAATGCAAGCCCCTTTTCCTTGGTTATAACCAACTCATATGGGTTAAGATGAAACAACAATATTAGAGCTTTGTAGGTGTCATCGAAAAATTGAAGGTAAATGACATTATTTTTTGTCAATGTGTATTTGACATGGGATGACATAAAAGGCTATGGGCGAGTATATATAAAGGGGTAGAAATGCAAGAGATGAAAATGGCGAATTAAAATGCAAAGAGTTTTATGTGTATGTGTGAGTGATGAAAAGTCTTAAAACATTGAATCAAAGGATACGAAGAATATTTATTTTTTAATTAGAAAAGTCTTGAAAAATTGAACCAAATGAAAAAAAAAAAAAATCAATATTTAATTTGTTCTTATCTTTGATGTGACACTTGAGAATATTTCAATTCTCTTTACATAGAATGCGCTACTTGGCAGAACATCATGTTTTCCTACATGAGGTCTCTGCTTTTATATATATTGATATTGATTGATTGGTGTGAGATAAAATTATTTTCCAAAAAATTTTAGCTGAAAACAATATCTAAAAAATAAATCATATTTTTATTAAGATTTTTCATTGACCAAATATAATTTTCTTTTAACTTATTATTTTTATGCTACTAATTACTAAATATAAAAAAACATGAAAAACTATTTTCACAAAAAAAAAAATTCCATCGAGAACTAGCTTGAAATTGTAATTTGTATGATGTTTGCAAGTTTGCAACTGTTATGTAAGTCCTATTGTATTGTGTGGGTTGTACTTGCACTACTAAAAACCAACACATTTCATGTTATGAGGTCATAGCTTCGCTTCAAGAGAGTTATAAATATAAAATATCTACTGTAGGGTTAGGAGCCTAAAAATAATAAATTTGTAGAGCGTGGATGATAGAGCTAGGTTAATTATGGAGCTTACAATGGTTGATCACAGCATACAAGTATAAACCAGCATAAAAGTACATGTAAAGACCAAGTAAGTTCAAGTTCGAAGAGACTTATGATAGATTGAATACAAGTTACAATTCTTTTTGTTACCGTTAAACCTCCCCCTTCTTTTAGGAGCCCTTCTTCTTTATATAGCATCCTCTACCCAACATCCCCCATCGTCCACTTGTTCTTCATCCAGCTCTCAACTTGAGTGCATGTCATGTCATGTATCTCTCTCAGCTTTTGTAAATGGCGATAGCTGAAGTTGTACTGTTCAAGGGTCTTTTTCACATAAATGCAGCCATAAAAGTTGTTATAGTGCATTTAATGCAGCTTTTCCTTTTAGATATTTCTCCATTCTTATTATCTCCAGGCACGTCCAAAGCTTATTTAGACTGTCGAAGTCACTAGTAAGCTCATTCGAACCCTCCAGATATTTATATGACCTAGAATCTTTACACCCAAGAATAATGATCTTTTCGAAACACTAATGCTCTCTTCGGACGGAGTTTCTTCGTCCCATGTATCCTTCTTTCACGCGAAGTATCCCTCGACAATTTTAGCCTCTTCGGACCTACAATAACCTTCACACTGGACTTTAGGCCCCTGCGTATAGTTGGGCCTTCCCTTCCCCCCACCCCCCAAAATCTACCATGAAAGGCTTGTAATTAACTAATTATCATCTAAAAATCACACATTTTATTCACTTTGTTTTGTTGCAGATCCATTCTACAAGCCATGAGGAATAGAAATTGAAATATTAATGTGAACCTTAGAGAGGACCACTAATTTTGAGTAGACAAACATATTTAGAGAGGACCACTAATTTTGATAGACTCATTTGACACAAGTTTCTATTCCTTTATAAACTTGAAATTTAATTTTTCTGAAAAAATGGATTACATGATTTGCTTTCCAAATTACATAGAAACTATATATTCATTTACACAAGTTGGCCTGAGTCAGTACATCAGAGACCTAAATAAGGGTTCCACCCTTGACATTCTCTCTGAAGGCTAGAGCAACCAAACCTAACAAAGCCAACCTCCCATTCCACAGCTTAGCTTCTGAGGTCATCAACCCCTCTGACTTAGACTCCACGCTGATTCCCTTAAACAAAGGAATCAGAGATGCAAGAGATAGCACAACGCTAGTTCCTTTTCCTTGTCTATCTTGGGTCCTCTTTTATTTGCCAGAAAGTTTTCCCTTGATCTGTTTATCAGAAACAACACCAGAGTCCAGCATATTATCAGCAACAATGACATGCTTTTTAGCTTTTAGCAGATCTTCCGATTTTTTCCCAGCATTGATATCAGAATCTGCTTTAAGAGGACTCAGAGAAAATTCACGCACACTGCAAGATGCAATCTTGCCCTTAATTCCATCTTTCAATCGCTCAACAGATTCAGGGTGATCAACAGAACAACCATCACTTCCATCCTTTAATGATATTACAGCAGAGGTACCAGTTTTGTGTACTTCAACAGCACCTTCATGTCTTTTCTTTGACACAGTACCCATCTTCTTCAACTTTTTACCAGTTGTTAATGCTTTCTGTTCCTTACCATGTTGCTTTTAGTGCAAACAGCATCTTCTACAAATTCATCATCACTTGCTTCTTCCTTTGGAAAGAAAGAATTATCTGGACTGGATGTCATTAATACATGTTCCTTACGGTTTCCACCACCGCTTTTACTATTGTTTTTCTCAGGGGAAATACCTGGAGACAAACTATCATTTGCACTACAGGATATAGAAGGATTTACATCTTGAATGTCCGTTCCACCTTGTCTCTGTGAGCAGCGCCCCAACTTAGAGCCAGAATCACTTAAAGACTCATTCAAAGCTTCTCCACTGTATGTCGCCTTACCTGTCTCAACCTTTAAGTCAACCTCTACCTCATTAACAGATAGAGCCTCACGCCCAACATCAGATTTATCGGCACCATCTCTGAAACCACTTGATTCTTATTTTGTAGCTCATCAAATGCCACACAGATTTCGTTCACAGCTTGAGAAAAGAGCCTAACTGTTTTGCCCTGACATCGGGCAGACAATTTACTCTTTAGCTCATTAGTGAATGCCTGAATATCCGCAGGGGCAACAAAACCTCTGTGAATGGAGGAGAAGTAACCAAAGGAAAAAGTAAGAAGCTAAATTCCTGAGGTTGTCAACTTAATCAATGAGAGAATAAGAAACACAATGCAAACAGAAATGGATGTGAGAACCATCCCATAAGAGAAATAACACAGAATTTCAACCAGTTTTCATACAACCAAAGTATATCATAGATTTCTTACCAAATTAACTTAACCTACAAATTGACCTAGAACATTTCAACCTATCTTTAAGATCGCTAAATACCTAAAATGGACAAAATTTTCAGTTAAAATTATACCCACGTACACAAACCAAAGAGAGAAAACTTGATGGGTTATCTTTAAAATATGCGTGGATCTCTGATAGGATAATGTAAATAAACAGTAAACATCACATGTTGGAGTGTACAGATAATGCAAACGGGTTACTGCATAGGGCTGGTCGTCTCAGCCAGCAGCAGACATGTAAATGATAGCGAGGCTCTACATCAGACAAATATTGCTTACCCAAACACTAAATGTATTAGAACAGTACAATATTTTAAGAAATGAGAACATTCTGGGGTGTGGTCTGCAATCAATTGTGCTACCCCTTGGGGTTGCCATTGAAAAAAAAAATCAATGTTTAAAGGATTAAGAATATATATTACACTAAAGCAGCCTCACTAAAATCAAATAAACACATCCAGCTACTATATGATGAACAAAAACAACTTAATCAAATATTTCTTAAAAAAATCATAAATTAAGTAATATAATATGGTGAAGAAAACTGAAATTATTACAGTGAAAAAAAAAAAAACCATCAATAAGGATGCATATCAATAACATGTAAACAATGAACAAATGATACTTTGATGCTGTAAATTTTGCTGCTTCAAATGTGTATGGAATTATTGGTTTTATATTTAAACTGGTTTGATGAGTTAGAGGAAGAGTACGTCATGGCCTATTAAGAGTACATCATGGCCTGTTAAGGTTTTTAAACAAGTGCTTTGCTCATTTGTGCCTAGGAATGAATGAGATAAGTTGACCAATAACTAATACGCATATATGTATTGACAAGTCATGGAGTTCAAAATGTGACACCAACTAAAGGCCTCACTTTGTGTCCATTTGGAAACAACTTATCTAACTTTTTACTGAAAATAATGTAAATAAAAAGTAAAAACTAAATAAAATAAGTAAGGGACTCACGTGGGACCCATAAATAGTATGGGGAAAAAAAGCAATAAGCTGGCCTATAATCAAGATCCAAACACACACTTTATATAATAGTATATATCATAAACCTCCACTCAATTCAAAAGCATTATTTACCTCTTTTCTACTACTTTCATTTCATTCTAAGCCACTGAATGGGGCAGCTTTAACCAAATTTCACACAGTAATTAGCACAGGTCAATAGTAAAAACAATTTTTTTTATAGGTAAATGTTTAATGCAAGAACAATAAAAACAATTATTTGAAAATAAAATAGATTGATAAAGAGGTAATATATGTGTGTATGTGTGTGTGTTGCAATATATAAACACTTAAAAATCAACACTATAATAAAACCAACTATTACATATAAACCTACACAATTTATAAAGTCAACTCACATTATCATAATAAGTTTAGTATGTCAAAGTATCTCCCAAGTAACCTCCAAATATTTCCTTCAATTATAAAATCCTCAAAGATGATAATCAAATTAAAATTCAATCTCCCCTAATGGAAATGCCCACACAAATTAATCTTACAAAATTTCCATACTAAGACCTAGTTTCTTAAGCTTTTCCAAGGGTGCTTTGGCTTTTGAAAATGAGAAGCAAACTTGATCTCAGCCAAGGGTTTTTGTATGCTCTTCGCCAATTTTGTGAGGCAATTAATGCTTTTTAGGGATTTTGAGAAGCAAATTAAGAGCTACTTCTCAAAGTAGTTCAGCTTTAAATATTTTTGAAAAGCTGCAGCCCTTATTAACTAGCCCTTAATGGCATGGTAGCTCTCCTGGCAAGAAGTGTGACACCCAACCCTACCTATGAATTGGCAATGCAGTGCATGCTGCATATGTCCTTTCCATACATTGTGATGTATGGGCTTCTTATCTAATGCATTGCTCACCATAAAATTTATGGAGTTAGGGATAGGCTGAAGTTAATTTACCATGATTCCAACAATGAACTGTATAAGAACTATAAATTCTTATTTTAAAACAATACCCATAAAACTGCCCCACAATTCTGAAACAACCAAGTTATTTCTACTTCACATCATGATTCATAATTAGCTTCCACATATTTTCCCCATCAATACTTTTTTCTCTCCACAATGAAAACCAAACAAACCAGAGCTATAGGATATGGGAGATGTGAATGCTCGATAAGGGACCAGCAATACCTCAATGTAAATATATGAGGTCAAATGTGTAGCACACATAATACCAATTTGGAAAACTTCAATCTAACATTACTTTTGGTCAACAAGTATGCGATACCCCAAATTGTGTGTATTTGATCGATTGGATATTGTTGGAATGTATTGTGCGGGCATGTGCTAAGTCCCACATAAGGTGTTTACTAGATTAATATTGGGTTCATAAGTGATTACAGGAATAATAAGGCAGATGTCGCTATTGCTCTTCCTAGGGTCGTTACAAAGGATCTCCAAAAATTATAAGTCCCTCAACTCAATCAGAAGAATTATCAGGCCAAAAATTAAATGATAAACAAATGCATGCTAAAGTCTATACTACAATCACCAAGGCAAACTATAGCTCGCCAACCGACGGATAATGAGAGATCTCTATCAGACCTCAAGTTATGTTTGATTGGCTGTCAGCTTTGCAAAACCAATCATTCTCTTCTTTTATTGATTTACGTAATTTTTTTAACTTTATTTTTTGACCCCTGTTCACTTCTTGTGTACTGGGGTGTCCCTTTTTTGATATCAATAAATCTTATTATTTATAGAAAAAAAAAAAAAAAAATATTTTTTTTTTTCACGATGAGGTAGCATTTCATTACCTTTGCCATGCAACGCACTCGCATGCTGCTAGTATTTCTTGGCACAGGTGACACATAACTAGTGGGAATAGTTAGAAACTGGTTTACCCTAGTAGACCTGTTAGAAACTACACGGGACAAAGGGCTTGCCAAGATGGATTGCATTGCAGATGAGGCTGCCATTATTACCAAAGAGCTTTTGTATATTGAACTCACTAATAGGCTATGAGCGATCAAGTAGGTACAGGTAGTAGAAAATGAAGTAGTAAGTGGTTGTGGCATTTATGTTTGGTCTCAGTGATATATATAGAGAGAGTTCGGAGGTTCAGCAAGCAGTGTAGTGGTTATTTAGGATCCACGTCTTGCATATTATGGCAGTGTCTACTGTTTACTGTTTACAGCCAATCAAGTTTGTTTTTTTTGTTACAATAGTTATCCTGTGTCCTCGAAAGGTCATTGGTTGACATGGGCTCAGCTGTCCACACATAGTGGTGTCGGTATGTAATGGACGTGGCACGACTTTGGGCTCATCAGATTCCACCAGCTGTGAGCTTACGTCCCAAATGGTTCGAGGTTTTCGCTCTTTGATTTTTGAAGGGACGTCGCCATTCCACATTTCTATGCTCGCCACCTCTACGACTCACCTCTCACATTGTGCCACGGTTTTATACTTTGATCACTGCCAAAGTTTGATACGCAATTGATTTGGTTAGACAATAGCAACGTTTTTGTTTGATAGGAAAAGTTTGTAATACCTCACAGTTTTTCTTTTCCTTTTCTTTTGGTTGCTTAACTTATGGTTCAAAATGTTAATGAATGTGCATTTCCTTTTATCATAGTGCTCGAATTTTACTGTCTTGGCCAATTTTGATTGTAACCAGATATACTATAATTATTTTTTTATTTTATCAGGAAATATGTTGTACATTTTGTGCATGGGGAGTAGTAGTTTGAATATTATGGGATACTTAAGCTAACACATCTTAGGTTAAATTATTGTTTTTGTCTCAAAATTTTGTATGAATTTTATTTTTCTCCACGTAAGCTATCGAAACCTTTACAATTTTTTGGTAAATCAAAAGATGAGACAGTCATATCTTAACTCTTTAATTTTAAAAGACTAGCCATGATTACTGAACTTTGGGGCGTTTGTTACGTTTTGGTTTTAGCAAAGAATCTAAATATCAGGAAACTCATCGTTGAACAAGATGCAAAAGTTATGGTCACAATCCTTACATAGCATGATGCCTTAACTAATTCATATCACCCTTGTAGTGCTTTGATATATGATTGCAAGTTCCTTCTCTAGTTTCTTGAGGAAACTCACATCCAGGGACGGAGCTAGAGCTTTGACTTAGGCGGGGCGGCTTTATTGTTGGTTGGGTACGATGGTTTCAATCTTTGATTCCTAAATTTTTTTTTTTTAGGCTAGTATATTTTGTTTTAGATTTTAGTTTTATAAATTATTTATGGTCACTAAAATGAGGAAAATGCTAAAACTATAAAATTTTTTATAAATTGTCGATGTAATAAGTGGTTATTGGTAATTAAAAAAATAATGTAAGTGATGGGTCCATATGCGAATCAATAAGAATTTGCTACCAAAACAGTTTGTAATAATGTTGTAAAAAGGTTTGTGAGTATAGCATTATTCTTTAAAAAAAAAAATCAATAATATTGTTTAAGGGGAGCAAAATGTAATATTATGTAATAAAATTACTAAAATTAGTACACAAACACACACACACAGATAATAATAATAATAATAATAATAATATATTTCTTTTAAAAATTAGTCCTACAATGGCTTTGTCCCCGCCCACATCCACTGCATCTTCCACGAAAGGAACCAATGTGTGGACCTTTTGGCAAAGGAAGGGTCTTCTAGTAGGGATAGCTTTATTTTATACTCGCACCTCCCTTCCTCTATTTTGTACCTGTTATTTTTGGATGCTTTGGGTATTTCATACTTGCGAGACTTTGTAATTTGAAGTTTTGTTTAATTAAATTCCCTTTTGCAAAAAAAATGTAAATATTAATTTTTGAGTTTTGAATAATTATTACTCAAATGAGGTGTTTGACAATAAAAAATTTGATCAAATTTTTTCTAAACCAAAAATAAAATAAAATTACACTACAGTTTGTTTTGGTATTAATGTTATCTAAAAAATGAGATACTTTTTGGAAAATTATATCATTTAAAAAAAAATATTTAATAGTGGCCTCAAAATGAGATAGAATTGTTTTCAATAGTATTTATATTGACTCTTAACTTCCTTTATTTAGCATGCTGTGAGATAAAATTGTTTTTCAAAATATTTTAGTTAAAAACAATTTGTAAAAATAAGTCATATTTTTGGAATGGGCAAGAATTAGGTACAGTATTTAGGTGCTGTTTATTAGATTCCCCTCTTAAGATTCTGCCATGTGGATTTTCCTCATGAGATAGAAGTGTACTTTTTAGTTAAGTAGTCACATGACTCAATTTTAAGTAGAGAACCTAAGGAACAGTATTGTACCTAAGTTTTATCTTTTTCGAATATGATTTTTCATTGACCAAAAAATAAATTTCTTTTGATTTTTTTTATATTACCAAATATAAAAAAATGCAAAAGAAAAAAAAAATTCATAAAAGGTTTTCCATTGAAAAATTAGCTTAAAATGGTAATTTGCGTAACTTATCCTCACAAACAAAAATGAGAGGAGAGAAAGATTGATAGACAAACTTTTTTTTTTTTTTTTTGATGAGATAGATAAACTTTTTATTTTGAATGAAAAGAAATCAAATCTAAAAACCAAATTAAACAAACTAAAAACACATTACCAAACTTATAAATTATAAATATTTAAATTATAAATATTTTTTTTCGGCCGAATAAAAAAAATTAATTCAGTTACTATTTTAGTATTTTGCTCCTCCTTTATAAAAGAAATGGCAAAACCGTTGACTTTTTCTTCTTCTTCAATAATCTCAATCGTACCCTTTCAATTCCAAAACCCAATTTTGTCCTTCATTTTCCTTCTCCTCAAACTCACCACCTCTGCTTTCTTGGACTTGATGGAAGCTGCTGGAGAAAGACATGTCGGTCACCGTTCTGATGCCGTCAGCGCTGTCTCATCGATGGGACAATGAAGACCAGGTGATAGGCCAAAAACATATTGACCCATTGTGATGTATTAACCAATTAATTAACCAAATGAATTAATTAGGTTCAATTACATGCAATTAGCATGGTAGCACAAGCAAATCACCNATACTTGCGAGACTTTGTAATTTGAAGTTTTGTTTAATTAAATTCCCTTTTGCAAAAAAAATGTAAATATTAATTTTTGAGTTTTGAATAATTATTACTCAAATGAGGTGTTTGACAATAAAAAATTTGATCAAATTTTTTCTAAACCAAAAATAAAATAAAATTACACTACAGTTTGTTTTGGTATTAATGTTATCTAAAAAATGAGATACTTTTTGGAAAATTATATCATTTAAAAAAAAAATATTTAATAGTGGCCTCAAAATGAGATAGAATTGTTTTCAATAGTATTTATATTGACTCTTAACTTCCTTTATTTAGCATGCTGTGAGATAAAATTGTTTTTCAAAATATTTTAGTTAAAAACAATTTGTAAAAAATAAGTCATATTTTTGGAATGGGCAAGAATTAGGTACAGTATTTAGGTGCTGTTTATTAGATTCCCCTCTTAAGATTCTGCCATGTGGATTTTCCTCATGAGATAGAAGTGTACTTTTTAGTTAAGTAGTCACATGACTCAATTTTAAGTAGAGAACCTAAGGAACAGTATTGTACCTAAGTTTTATCTTTTTCGAATATGATTTTTCATTGACCAAAAAATAAATTTCTTTTGATTTTTTTTTATATTACCAAATATAAAAAAATGCAAAAGAAAAAAAAAATTCATAAAAGGTTTTCCATTGAAAAATTAGCTTAAAATGGTAATTTGCGTAACTTATCCTCACAAACAAAAATGAGAGGAGAGAAAGATTGATAGACAAACTTTTTTTTTTTTTTTTTGATGAGATAGATAAACTTTTTATTTTGAATGAAAAGAAATCAAATCTAAAAACCAAATTAAACAAACTAAAAACACATTACCAAACTTATAAATTATAAATATTTAAATTATAAATATTTTTTTTCGGCCGAATAAAAAAAATTAATTCAGTTACTATTTTAGTATTTTGCTCCTCCTTTATAAAAGAAATGGCAAAACCGTTGACTTTTTCTTCTTCTTCAATAATCTCAATCGTACCCTTTCAATTCCAAAACCCAATTTTGTCCTTCATTTTCCTTCTCCTCAAACTCACCACCTCTGCTTTCTCGGACTTGATGGAAGCTGCTGGAGAAAGACATGTCGGTCACCGTTCTGATGCCGTCAGCGCTGTCTCATCGATGGGACAATGAAGACCAGGTGATAGGCCAAAAACATATTGACCCATTGTGATGTATTAACCAATTAATTAACCAAATGAATTAATTAGGTTCAATTACATGCAATTAGCATGGTAGCACAAGCAAATCACCAAATAAACTAAGTATGCAGCGAAAAATAAATTGACACGGTGATTTGTTTACGAATGGGAAAAAACTACACGGCAAAAACCCCACCGGGTGATTTTAATATCACCACTCCCAAGAATCTACTATTATCACAACAAGCGGTTACAAGTAAAAGAATCCCAGTACCTTATACCAACCTACAGTTGAACCCTTACCCTAATACCCAATTGGACTTGTTTTGTAGTAACAATCTTTCTTTTTCAATGCACGGCTCCCAGTACGTGACTAATCAATTGCGTGGATCCTAGTACATGACTTTAATCACCAACTAGAGAAGAATGTTAGTTACAAAGTTTTTCAGTTCATCACACGATGAAGATCAAAAAGTTGTTTGGTCACAAAACTCTACGGTGTACAAACACAACAGCTTCTTCATAAGAAAGATGAACTAGGACAAATTCTATCTCCGATCACAATTTGCTTGAACAAAACTTTGCTCAACTCTCGTGCAACTTGTATCACCTTTGACGGCTCTTAAAATAATCCTTTTATATGTTTAGAGTTGTGAGAAAAGAAAGCGCAAATATATAATCATAGATTTGATGAAAAACATACTCGAAAATGTGAGTTTCATAAACCTCGACAGATACCTAATCTGTCGAGTTGTTGTTGAGCCATGAGATTCAGACAGCTCTAAGTCTCGATAGATGTTAGCTGTCAAGTTTTAATGAACAACACTTTTCACACTTGATTCTTGGACTGACTTGCATGACTTTAATACTTGGACTTGAAACAAGGTTTATTGAAGTATTAAACACATCATAAATCTACCAAATTACAAGTAAAGTGTGTTTTGTCAAAGAATTAGTCAATTACATAAAATAGTGACATATGTTCCTAACATGTGAAACATATATGTCCTAACACCAGGGTCCACTTTTGGATTCTAGAATCGGTACGTATGTTTTTTTTTTTCCTCGATTTGGGATGTGTTTGGTTGTTGAGAAAAATTTGGGGTCTTAAAAATTGTGGTTAGGAGTGTAGGTGTAGAAAAGAGAAGTTTTTTTATGTTTAATTTTGACAATGATGATGATGTTGATGCAATTGGAGATGATTTGTTTACGTTGTGAATGCACAAAGATTTTGAATTGATAACAAAATTGATGTTACAGTGACACTAACACTATGCTTGGAAGTTCATGAAGGAATAGGATGGAGTGAGTGTGTGTTCTCAAGTGTGTTTGAAGGAAAGGAAAAGACATAAATATATAACTATGAGTATGTTGATTAGTAATTATATTTATTTTTGTTTTAGGCTTTGTTTGAAAGTTCATAAAGAAATAGAATGAGTGCATTATTAACGAAGGAAAAGAAATGGAGCCTTTTTTTTAATAATTCAATAGTTAGGGGAATGGGATTTGAATGATGTGTCCATTGGGAATGCAAGGATGTGTCAGTTGAGCTACAAGCTCTTGGTGGAAAAAGGTATGTAACTAAATTGTCATGTTTGGATGTTTTAGAAGAAATGGAGTGTAAGTAACCTTCTTTGGGATTACCATGAGAGAGAATGAAAATGAATAATTTTATAACACCATACCTATTATAACCCTCCTTTAATAATAGTAAAACAATGTAAGATGTTGTCATTTGTTACAATATTTTTATTATTTTTATATGATTATTAGGAGAAAAGAGGGATAGCCACTTGAGATTGTTTGGTCATATTTAGAGGAGAACTATTAGTGTACTAGTAAAAACGAGTGAGTGGATTTAGGTAGGGCTGTCCAGACTCGATCAAAGCTCGACAACACGGCCAAACCCCTGACGCCGGCCCGATTCCGGTTCGAATCGAAGGTCTAGTCGATCGACAGTGGGTTTCCGTTTTTAAGAATCGACACCGGCAAGTTGAGGGTTTGCTTCTCCAAAGCCCGAGCAACCAGAACTCGACTAGAGCCATATAAAAAATCCTACCAAATCTGCAAAAACAAGCCAGATTCGGCCAAATTTCAGCAATTTTTAGCAAAAAAATACAGATTTCGGAGAAAAAAGTGCAGATTGTTTCGACTTTTTCCAGATTTCATCGATGTTTTTTTGCAGATTTCAATGACTTTTTTTAGTTTTCGGCAACCAACCAAACCGACCGACGCTCACCCTCACCTGAAATCGACTCAACTGATTGATTCCAGTGGTCGGTTTTTGGTTCCTCCATCCAACGCCGGCGGGTCGAGTCTGGGTTAGTAGACATGGCAAAACGGGCGGGTCGGGTCGGGTCACGGGTCAAAAACGGGTCATTTTAAGCGGGTCAAAATCGGGTTCGGGTCAATCGGGTTTTGGGTCGGGTTGACCCGTATTTTTCATATGAATTTTTTTATTTTATATTTTTATATAGAAAACAACATGTATCTGTCATTTGAAAAGTTATGCAACAAATTACTTAATGTAAAATGCATTATTTTGAATTCACCACATATATCAAGAATGAACTCAGTTAAACTTATTAATACTTATTCAACAATTTTAAAATTATACAAATCCTAACATTACAATCTAAAACAAAATAACACAAAGATAAGTAAAACAAATATACAAATTTTATTTCTATACAATATCAACATTCCAAATATAAAACAAAATTAATTTTCCTTGTCTATCTTGGGTCCTCTTTTATTTGCCAGAAAGTTTTCCCTTGATCTGTTTATCAGAAACAACACCAGAGTCCAGCATATTATCAGCAACAATGACATGCTTTTTAGCTTTTAGCAGATCTTCCGATTTTTTCCCAGCATTGATATCAGAATCTGCTTTAAGAGGACTCAGAGAAAATTCACGCACACTGCAAGATGCAATCTTGCCCTTAATTCCATCTTTCAATCGCTCAACAGATTCAGGGTGATCAACAGAACAACCATCACTTCCATCCTTTAATGATATTACAGCAGAGGTACCAGTTTTGTGTACTTCAACAGCACCTTCATGTCTTTTCTTTGACACAGTACCCATCTTCTTCAACTTTTTACCAGTTGTTAATGCTTTCTGTTCCTTACCATGTTGCTTTTAGTGCAAACAGCATCTTCTACAAATTCATCATCACTTGCTTCTTCCTTTGGAAAGAAAGAATTATCTGGACTGGATGTCATTAATACATGTTCCTTACGGTTTCCACCACCGCTTTTACTATTGTTTTTCTCAGGGGAAATACCTGGAGACAAACTATCATTTGCACTACAGGATATAGAAGGATTTACATCTTGAATGTCAGTTCCACCTTGTCTCTGTGAGCAGCGCCCCAACTTAGAGCCAGAATCACTTAAAGACTCATTCAAAGCTTCTCCACTGTATGTCGCCTTACCTGTCTCAACCTTTAAGTCAACCTCTACCTCATTAACAGATAAAGCCTCACGCCCAACATCAGATTTATCGGCACCATCTCTGAAACCACTTGATTTCTTATTTTGTAGCTCATCAAATGCCACACAGATTTCGTTCACAGCTTGAGAAAAGAGCCTAACTGTTTTGCCCTGACATCGGGCAGACAATTTACTCTTTAGCTCATTAGTGAATGCCTGAATATCCGCAGGGGCAACAAAACCTCTGTGAATGGAGGAGAAGTAACCAAAGGTAAAAGTAAGAAGCTAAATTCCTGAGGTTGTCAACTTAATCAATGGGAGAATAAGAAACACAATGCAAAAAGAAATGGATGGGAGAACCATCCCATAAGAGAAATAACACAGAATTTCAACCAGTTTTCATACAACCAAAGTATATCATAGATTTCTTACCAAATTAACTTAACCTACAAATTGACCTAGAACATTTCAACCTATCTTTAAGATCGCTAAATACCTAAAATGGACAAAATTTTCAGTTAAAATTATACCCACGTACACAAACCAAAGAGAGAAAACTTGATGGGTTATCTTTAAAATATGCGTGGATCTCTGATAGGATAATGTAAATAAACAGTAAACATCACATGTTGGAGTGTACAGATAATGCAAACGGGTTACTGCATAGGGCTGGTCGTCTCAGCCAGCAGCAGACATGTAAATGATAGCGAGGCTCTACATCAGACAAATATTGCTTACCCAAACACTAAATGTATTAGAACAGTACAATATTTTAAGAAATGAGAACATTCTGGGGTGTGGTCTGCAATCAATTGTGCTACCCCTTGGGGTTGCCATTGAAAAAAAAAATCAATGTTTAAAGGATTAAGAATATATATTACACTAAAGCAGCCTCACTAAAATCAAATAAACACATCCAGCTACTATATGATGAACAAAAACAACTTAATCAAATATTTCTTAAAAAAATCATAAATTAAGTAATATAATATGGTGAAGAAAACTGAAATTATTACAGTGAAAAAAAAAAAAACCATCAATAAGGATGCATATCAATAACATGTAAACAATGAACAAATGATACTTTGATGCTGTAAATTTTGCTGCTTCAAATGTGTATGGAATTATTGGTTTTATATTTAAACTGGTTTGATGAGTTAAGAGGAAGAGTACGTCATGGCCTATTAAGAGTACATCATGGCCTGTTAAGGTTTTTAAACAAGTGCTTTGCTCATTTGTGCCTAGGAATGAATGAGATAAGTTGACCAATAACTAATACGCATATATGTATTGACAAGTCATGGAGTTCAAAATGTGATACCAACTAAAGGCCTCACTTTGTGTCCATTTGGAAACAACTTATCTAACTTTTTACTGAAAATAATGTAAATAAAAAGTAAAAACTAAATAAAATAAGTAAGGGACTCACGTGGGACCCATAAATAGTATGGGGAAAAAAAGCAATAAGCTGGCCTATAATCAAGATCCAAACACACACTTTATATAATAGTATATATCATAAACCTCCACTCAATTCAAAAGCATTATTTACCTCTTTTCTACTACTTTCATTTCATTCTAAGCCACTGAATGGGGCAGCTTTAACCAAATTTCACACAGTAATTAGCACAGGTCAATAGTAAAAACAATTTTTTTTATAGGTAAATGTTTAATGCAAGAACAATAAAAACAATTATTTGAAAATAAAATAGATTGATAAAGAGGTAATATATGTATGTATGTGTGTGTGTTGCAATATATAAACACTTAAAAATCAACAATATAATAAAACCAACTATTACATACAAACCTACACAATTTATAAAGTCAACTCACATTATCATAATAAGTTTAGTATGTCAAAGTATCTCCCAAGTAACCTCCAAATATTTCCTTCAATTATAAAATCCTCAAAGATGATAATCAAATTAAAATTCAATCTCCCCTAATGGAAATGCCCACACAAATTAATCTTACAAAATTTCCATACTAAGACCTAGTTTCTTAAGCTTTTCCAAGGGTGCTTTGGCTTTTGAAAATGAGAAGCAAACTTGATCTCAGCCAAGGGTTTTTGTATGCTCTTCGCCAATTTTGTGAGGCAATTAATGCTTTTTAGGGATTTTGAGAAGCAAATTAAGAGCTACTTCTCAAAGTAGTTCAGCTTTAAATATTTTTGAAAAGCTGCAGCCCTTATTAACTAGCCCTTAATGGCATGGTAGCTCTCCTGGCAAGAAGTGTGACACCCAACCCTACCTATGAATTGGCAATGCAGTGCATGCTGCATATGTCCTTTCCATACATTGTGATGTATGGGCTTCTTATCTAATGCATTGCTCACCATAAAATTTATGGAGTTAGGGATAGGCTGAAGTTAATTTACCATGATTCCAACAATGAACTGTATAAGAACTATAAATTCTTATTTTAAAATAATACCCATAAAACTGCCCCACAATTCTGAAACAACCAAGTTATTTCTACATAAAACTTCACATCATGATTCATAATTAGCTTCCACATATTTTCCCCATCAATACTTTTTTCTCTCCACAATGAAAACCAAGCGAACCAGAGCTATAGGATATGGGAGATGTGAATGCTCAATAAGGGACCAGTAATACTTCAATGTAAATATATGAGGTCAAATGTGTAGCACACATAATACCAATTTGGAAAACTTCAATCTAACATTACTTTTGGTCAACAAGTATGTGATACCCCAAATTGTGTGTATTTGATCGATTGGATATTGTTGGACAACAAATATTTAGGCTTTCCAAGATAATATTTCAAGAAGAGACATACATTAACAAAAAAAAAAAAAAAAAAAAGGTTAATGAAATTACATCACAATGTGTAAGAAATACTTACATTTCTTTTGTACCAAAGAATTCGACGAAGTATTGCTTGGGATCAGGCTGATGCTTAAATTCTTCAGGTTTGCTAATCTGTAAACACATATTCAACAAAAGCTATTTACAAAAAGAAACCCTAGCAGTAGCAGTCGCAGTAAAGAGAGAAGAGGGAAACCTTGGCAAGGACAAGATCGCCCACACTTAACTGCCTCTTCCTCGCCTTCGCCTTGTTGTTCGCTCCGCGTCTACGCGCCGGAGCCATTCAACGAACCCTAAATTCTCACGATCCGGCCAAAAACCCTATCAAGTCGCCCTTGCTAGAAGTCCCGCCGGCGATAAGTGGCACCGGCGCATCGGAGGAATAATGACAGAAGAGAGAGAAAGAGATAGAAGATTTTGATTTTATTTTGTACTGCATACAAGACCCCAAATTAGCATTGTTTTGGGTCTAAGACTCATTCACTTGGCCCAACTTTGAAGCTCAGCAGCTAGGACTCCCCTAACCAATACGGCTCCAACTTTTCATACACCAGCCATTCTTTGAATTCAAAGTATTTTTATTTTCGATTAATTTGTACATTAATAAAATAAAATTCATTTTATATGAGAGAAAAAGAGATAAGAGAATAGAAGATAGAAATAGAAACTAATAAAGGTACAAATAGAAGGAAAAAAAAAGAGCTTTGAGAATGGGTCTCGGTCAAAATAAATTATAACAAAAGGATTAACTGTTTCAATTTATTGCATGAAACAAATATTTTGGCCATTTTGACTACAATAGAGTTAGAATTGACTACTATGTAAATTTGTAATACACAAACATTGAACCACCTAGATAGATGGATAACACTCAAATTTGAGTGAGTAATTTACATAAGTGATCTAACGTAGCAATAACTTTGACATATATATAATATCAATTAGTCATGAGAGTAGTAAATATTTATTTTTGAATTTTGAATAATTATTACTCAAATGAAGTCATGTGACAATAAAAAGTTTGATAAATTTGTTTCTAACCAAAATTAAAATGAAATTATGCTATGTTTGTTTTGACATTAATGATATCTAAAAAATGACTTTTTTTTTTTTTTTTGAAAAACTATCTTATTTTTTTTATATTATTGGTAGTGGCCTCAAAATGAGATAGAGTTGTTTTTAATAGTTTCCATATTGTTTTTTAACTTTCTTTATTTAGTATTGGGGTGAAATAAAGCTGTTTTCCAAAAAAATTTAGTTGAAAACAATCTCTAAAAAATAAATCATATTTTTAATAAGATTTTTCATTGATCAAAGATAATTTTCTTTTGAATTACTATTTTTATGCTACTTATAAATATATAAATAAATAAACAGGAAAAACTATTTTCACAAAACAATTTCCATCAAGAATTAGCTTGAAATGGTAATTTGTATCATGCATGCAAGTTTGCAAATATTATGTCTACAATAAGTCCTATTGTATTATGTGGGTCGTACTTGCACTACTAAAAATCAACATATTTCATATTATGTGGTCATAATTTCGCTTCGAGGTAGTTATAAATATAAAATATCTACTATGAAAGGCTTGTAATTAACTAATTATCATCTAATAACACATTTTATTCACTTTGTTCTGTTGCAGATCCGCTCTACAGGCCATGAGGAATATAAATTGAAATATTAATGTGAACCTTAGAGCTTAAAATTTTCCAATCTTTCTACGTGTATGGCAACGGCAAGAGTAGACAAACATATTTAGAGAGGACCACTAATTTTGATAAACTCATTTGCATATAAGTTTTTATTCCTTTATAAACTTGAAATCTAATTTACTGAAAAACAAATTACATGATTTGCTTTCCAAATTACATGGAACTTAAATATTCATTGACACAAGTTGGCCCGAGTCAGTACATCAGAGACCTAAATAAGGGTTCCACCTTTGACATATTCGGTGAGGGCAAGAGCAACCAAACCCAACATGGCAAACCTCCCATTCCACATCTCAGCATCTGAGGTCATCACCCCCTCTGACTTGGACTCCACGCTGATTCCCTTAAACAAAGGAATTAGAGATGCAAGAGTGAGCACAATGCTAGTTCCTAAGAACCATGGGATACCACCATTTGATATCTGGGCAAACACATCCTCGCCGTTGGATAACTCCACTACCATTGCAGAAACAAAGCCTATCATTGCTAGTCTGCCATTGATCCTCTCTGGTGCAACCCCACTGAATGCGAACAAGTCTAAGAAGTTTGTGCTGGCCTGTCAATCACGGGGAAGCACCCGTCACAAAATACTCTTAACTAATGTTATACACATAACTATTAACAACATTTTCCATAAAGGTTGACATGACTTACTTTGCTTGGAGCTTAATAAAAGTATGATTATAAAAGTATGATTATTTGGTAGAAACAAGTAAGAATTATATTACTTTCATCCGAACAAGCCATATTGCTGATTATAATTGTATCTTTAGTATTACTCAAAAAGTAAAAAAAAAAATGAATAAACTTAAAAGACAAAAATTTCACAAAATCAAAGTGACATATTATAAGTTGTTTATAATTAAATTTGGATTAATAATAAATTTGTGTGAAAATAATTTTGCTTTAATTATAATTTGCTGAGCAAGTTGTGAAAAAAATTAATGAATAATTGTGTGTGCTTAAACTAATTGGTAAAAAAATGGATCTTCAAGAAATATTATTATTGTATATCTTGGGTTAATGAGTGGGAAAAAAAGAAAAAGAAAAGAAAAAAAAAAGAGATAAAAAAGAGGTGAAGTATCCTTGGGTTAAGGGTAGTTACCTTGGGTGTAGAAATTGTCACATCTGGTTGCTCTTTCTGCAAAGTGCAAAGACAAAGAATCGTACGGTCATGAACTTTACTTATAATTATAAATCAATTAGCATATCATAATTATATGAATGTTAAATTATTTCTATCAGATTTTGAATTTTCGACAAAAATAAGAATAAAAATGTCATGATGCATAGATTTCATCAATGTTATGAATATTGTTTCAGAACCCATTTCAGTTTGTCCAGTAGAACGGAATGTTTCAGTACGGGCTTATTTTGTCGTTCTGTTTCGAGCTTACAAATATTTTATAAATACATATATATATATATATATTTGATAAAAAAAAATTCATATAATAAATTATTAAAGGTTTTAAAGTTATAAGTAAATATTTGAACTAATAGGTTAATTTTGTCACAATTCTTACGTGATAAATTATGAGTGGTTAACCATCAATCAAATATGAGTCATAATATTTTTTTCATCAATCACACTCTCACATCACAATTGTGGGAAAAAGAAGTAAATTTTCTTTTATAATCCTATGCTTTTTCTAATTTTAGTGACTGTGGAATTAAAAGGCTGAAAGTTTCCATTCCATGTAAAGGGGTATGTTACGTGATATTATGCCTTTGTCGTGTTCTCCGTTTACTTTCCTTCCAAAAAAAATATATTATGAGTCACGTGAGGTTCACAAAAAGAAGACAAAGAAATTTTTTTTTTTTTTTTAATTAAATTCAAGTGGACAAAACAAAAGAGCTTGGAAGGAATGAGTATTACGTGGGGCTCACAAACACCACAAAACAAAGAATTGCTTTTGTTGTTCAAAAAACAAAAAACAAAGAAGAGGTAGTCAGGTAGCAGACCGAAACCAGAGGAAGAAGAAAGAAAGAAAGAAAGAAGAAGAAGAAGAAGAGGAGGAAGAAAAACATGAAACCCAGAAGGAGAGGCAGGAAATATATATATATATATATATATTTTTCACGATGAGGTAGCATTTCATTACCTTTGCCATGCAACGCACTCGCATGCTGCTAGTATTTCTTGGCACAGGTGACACATAACCAGTGGGAATAGTTAGAAACTGGTTTACCCTAGTAGACCTGTTAGAAACTACACGGGTCAAAGGGCTTGCCAAGATGGATTGCATTGCAGATGAGGCTGCCATTATTACCAAAGAGCTTTTGTATATTGAACTCACTAATAGGCTATGAGTGATCAAGTAGGTACTAGGTAGTAGAAAATGTAGTAGTAAGTAGTTGTGGCATTTATGTTTGGTCTCAGAGTGATATATATAGAGAGAGTGTAGGAGGATCAGCAAGCAGAGTAGTGGATGTTTGGGATCCACGTCTTGCATATTATGGCAGTGTCTACTGTTACTGTTTACAGCCCATAAAGTTTGCTTTGTTGTTACAATAGGCATCCTGTGTTGTCGAAAGGTCATTGGTTGACATGGTCTCATGTTGTCCACACATGGTGGTGTCGGTATGTAATGGACGTGCCATGACTTTGGGCTCATCAAAACTTTCCACCAGCTGTGAGTTTACGGCCCAAATGGTTCGAGGTTTTCACTCCTTGATTTTTGAAGGGACTAGGCCATTCCACATTTCTATGTTCTACGACTCACCTCTCACATTGTGCCACGGTTTTTAACTTTGATCGCTATCAAAGTTTGATGCGCAATTGATTTGGTTGGACATTAGCAACGTTTTTGTTTGATAGGAAAAGTTGGTAAGCACTCACATCTCTTTTCCTTATCCTTTTTCTTTTAGTTGTTTAACTTATAGGGTGTGTTTGGAATGACTTGAACTTTTTAGCTTATCTTCACTTTCAGCTTATTTTTGTTACTATTTATGAGTCTCACTATACTTTTTGATATTATTCATGAGTCATAATATATTATTCAACTTATTTTTTAACATTTTTTTTTTTGCAGTTTCAGCAAAATGTTTTCAATTTTAACTAAATAAGTTGTTCCAAACGGACACATAGTTCAAAATGTTAAGAAATGTGCATTTTCTTTTACCATAGTGCCATCATTCGTAGTTAGGCTTGAATTTCACTATCCTAGCCAATTTTTTCTGATTATAACGAGATATGTTACAATTATTTTTTAATTTTATCAGGAAATATGTTATACATTTTGTGCATGAGGGAGTAGTAGTTTGAATGTTATGGGATACTTAAGCTAACACATTTTAGGTTAAATTATTGTTTTCGTCTAAAACATTTGCATGAATTTCATTTTTTTTTCCACATAAGCTATCAAAACCTTTACAATTTTTTGGCAAATCAAAAGATGAGACAGTCATATCTTAATTCTTTAATTTTAAAAAACTAGCCATGATTGTTGAACTTCGGGGCATTTGTGATAGTTTGGTTGTGGCAAAGAATCTAAATATTGGGAAACTCATTGTTTAACAAGATGCAAAAGTTATGGTCACAATCCTTACATAGCATGATCTCTTAACTAATTCATCTCACCCTTGTAGTGCTTTGATATATGATTGGAGGTCCATTCTCCAGTTTCTTAAGGAAACCAACATCCAAGAACGGAGCCAGAACTTTGACTTAGGGGGGCGGCTTTATTGTTGGCAGTGTGCGGCGATTTCAAGCTATGATTCCTAATTTTTTTTAGGCTTGTAATTTTTTTTTTTTTAGATTTTAGATCTATAAATTTTTTTGTGGTCACAAAAATGAGGAAAATGCTAGAATTACAATTTTTTTTTTTTTTAATAAATAGTTGACGTAATAAGTGGTTATTGATAAGTAAAAAAATGATGTAAGTGCTAGCCTTATATGCGAACCAATAAAAATTTGCTATCACAACAATTTATAAAAAAGTTTGTGAGTATAACATTACTCTTAAAAAAATCAATGATTTAATTTAAGGGAAAAAATTTTAATTTAAAAAAAAAAAATTGCTACAAACAAACACACACACACACACACACACACACACACATATATATATATATAATTGTAGGGTCACGATTTGTAGCCCAAGCTCAAAAGATGTGGGATGTGAGCCTAATGAGCCAAATACAATGAATTTGTAGAGAGTAGGTAAAAGAGCTGAGCTATTTGCGAATTAAACAACGGCTAATAAGAATTTAAAAGATGAATAAGTACAAAAACACACTTAAAACTTGATTAAATTGGTGTTCGAGGAGATGAACTATGAACTGAACTACTGTTCCTGAAAGCTAATACAATCTTTAGTGCTACAGTAAATCTTCTTCTCTTTTGTTTTTCTATATCCTCCGATCCCCCTTTTATGGGAGGTCTTTTACATTATATAATTTCCTTTCAGACCATCTTGATCGTACACTTGTTAATTATTAAAACCTTAACTCGAGTATATGTCCTATCAGACATCTTCTTTGGCTCTCTGTGAATGGTGGTGGTTGAGACTGCACTATTCAGGAATCTTCTCCACATAAATGCGACCAGAAAATTTGCTGCAGTGCATTTAATGCGGTGGTAGAAGCTTTTCTTTTAGATATTTCTGTATTTTTATCATCTTTGTACATGCCTGAAGTTCATCCTTATCGTTGAAACTTCCTGGAAGGTCACCTAAGTCGCTCAAGTACCTATTTGACTGATATTCATCGTATCCAAGAAGGAGCTACTCCTTGGACTATATGCTTCCATTCTTTTCTTTTGTGATTCTTAACTTTGGGTTTTTCCCAATTATTTACTCCTCCTCGGACATATACATGTCCTCGGATAAGGCCCAAAGCCCCATATATAACTTTGGACTCTTATCCTCACAATAATAATTATATATATATATTTAAACTAGTCCAACAGTGGCTCCATCCCTGTCCACATCCAATACATCTTCCACGAAAGGAACCAATGCACAGATCTTTTGGCAAAGGAAGGGTCTCTTAGTAGTGATAGCTTTATTTTGTACTCACACCTCACTTCCTCTATTATGTACCTGTTATTTTAGGATGCTTTGGGTTTTTCGTATTGTAAGAATTTGTAATTTGTAGTTTTGTTTAATTATATTCCATTTTGCCAAAAAATGTAAATATTAATTTTTGAGTTTTGAATAATTATTACTCAAATGAGGTGTGTGACAATAAAAATTTGATCAAATTGTTTCTAAAAATTAAAATTAAATTACACTATGGAGTGATTTGATATTAATGTTATCTAAAAAATGAGATACTTTTTGAAAAATTATCTTTAAAATAAAAAAATAATAGTGGCCTCAAAATGAGATAGAGTTGTTTTCAATAGCATTTATATTGGTTCTTAACTTCCTCTATTTAGTATGTTGCGAGATAAAATTATTTTCCAAAATATTTTAGCCAAAAACAATTTCTAAAAAACAAATCATATATTTCCGAAATATGATTTTCCATTGACCAAAAAGAAATTTCTTTTGAATTTTTTTATATTACCAAATATTGAAAAAAAGCCCAAAAAAAAAAAAAATCATAAAAAGTTTTCCATTGAAAATTAGCTTAAAATGGTAATTTGTGTAACTTATCCTCACAAACGAAAATGGGAGGAGAGAAAGACTGATAAATAAACTTTTTTTTTTTTTTTTTGAATGAAAAGAAATCAAATCTAAAAACCAAATTAATTAAACAAACTAAAAACACATTACCAAACATATAATTTGTAAATATTTTTTTTTGGCCGAATAAAAAATAAAAAAAAATTAAATTCAGTTACTATTTTAGTACTTTTGCTTCTTCTTTATAAAAGAAATGGCAAAACCGTCGACTTTTTCTTCTTCTGCAATAATCTCAATCGTACCTTTTCAATTCCAAAACCCAATTTTGCCCTTCATTTCTTTCTCCTCAATCTCACCACCTCTGCTTTCTCGGACTCGACGGAGGAGACGGAAGCTGCCGGATAAGGACATGTCGGTCGCCATTCCGATGCCGCCGGCGCCGTCTCACCGGTGGGACAATGAAGACCAGGGTCCACTTTTGGATTCCAGAACCGGTACGTTTGTTTTTGTTTTTTTTTTCCCCGATTTGGGTTATGTTTGGTTGCTGAGAAAAATTTGGGGTCTTGGAAATTGTGGTTGGTAGTGTAGGCATAAAAAAGAGGCTTTTTTTTTTTTTTGTGTGTGTTTAATTTTGATGATGATGATGATGATGATGATGCAATTGGAGCTGATTGGTTTAGGTTGTGAATGCATGAAGATTTTGAATTGATAACGAAATTGATGTTACAGTGACTCTAACACTGTGCTTGGAAGTTCATGAAGGAATAGGATGGAGTGTGTGCGCGCGCGCTTTCTAGTGTGTTTGAAGGAAAGGAAAAGACATAAATATATAACTATGAGTATGTTGATTAGTAATTATATTTGTTTTTGTTTTAGGCTTTGTTTGAATGAAAGTTTATAAAGGAATGGAATGAGTGCATTATTAAGGAAGGAAAAGAAATGGAACTTTTTTTTTTTTTTTTTTTAATAATTCGATAGTTGGGGGAATGGGATTTGAATGATGTGTCCATTGGGAATACCAGGAGGTGTCAGTTGAGCGACAGGCTCTTGGTGGAAAAGGTATGAAACTAAATTGTCTTGTTTGAATGTTTTAGAAGAAATGGAATGTAAGTTCTTTGGGATTACCATTAGAGAGAATGAAAAGGAATAATTTTATAAAAACATTACCTATTATATCCCTCCTTTAATAATAATAAAACAATGTCAGATGTTGTCATTTGTTACTATATTTTTATTACTTCTATATGATTAGTAGGAAAAAAGAGGGATAGTTACTTGAGATTGTTTGGTCATATTCAGAGGAGAATTATTAATGTACTAGTAGAAATGGGTGAGTGGATTTAGGTTTGGGGAAAGAAAAAGCTAGAGGAAAACCAAAAATAACACTAGTACAGGTAGTAAAAAATGACTTGTCAGTTAAGGAAGTTAGAGAGAGTATGACTTCAAATAGAATAAAATAGAGTGGTAAAAAAGAATTCTAACACCATAGGGCTGGTCTAGTGGTTCCCAATGCCTCATGAGATTTATGAGTTTTTAGGTTCAAAACTTCTATTCAGCATCTTGGGGTTACCCCCAAAAGGATTCCTTCCTTAATTACTTGGTGTGTGTGGGATAAGGGACAACACACATGACATACTGAAGGGATTAGTTAGGTGCTCTATGAGCTCCAGACACTCACGTTAGCGAAGAAGAAAGGTTAAGGATCTATGGCCAACTCCAAAAATTTGGGACTATACAAAAGGCAAATTGATCACGATGATGGCTAGCTCATTTTCTTCTTACTTATCAAAAAAAAAAAAAAAAAAAAATTATAGCTCATTTTGTGTAAGACAACAAGATCTGATTACAAAAATAAGGGGTAGGGAAAAAAATAAGATGTATCATTAGGTAGAGTGAGGCAAATAGTAAGAGAGGGGTATTACAAAAAAATTGTGAAATATAAACACGAATTATGGACATTTTAGAAAATTTCATTAAACTCCATTTCTTTCAATCTTGGGAGAACAAAAAAATGGGCTATTTAGGAAAAGGAAGGAATAAGTGTTTCTTCCTAGCTATCCATTTCCTCTTATTTAAAATTCCAAATAAAGGAATGTTCTTCTGGCTCTCTCTTACTTAAACTCCCAAACAAGGGATTTGAAGGAATATTCTTAAAAGATTCTTTCCATTCCAATTCTTTTTGCCCATTTCCCTCCTAAATAGGCTGAAGGAAATGAGGATAACAATGTAATTTCTTATTAATTCCTTAAGTAATAGTGATAATGGATTTATTAATTCCTTAAGTAATGAATGAAATGGAATTGAATTGGCATTCCCTCTTTGCCAATTCATTCCTTTCTACTAAATTCCTAAATAAGGAGATATGTAGAACCCTCCCTAATAAAAGAATTTAGAATGAATCAAATCTCCCCAAGTAGGATTCAAACCTACGACGGACAGTTAACAACTGACACTCTACCACAGAGTTGCTGAAGAACAATGGTGAATTAGGTCTCCAAGCAAGTTAAAAGTCTTACCTAGTGAGCTCTAACTCCAATAGCGTTTTTGCAGGTATAGGTGAGGTATTGGGTTGAAGACCAATGGGAACCAAGTGTATATTAAAAAGAAAAAGTAATTTTTAGAAATTATAATTTTAGCTTTGTAACTTAAATGAGGTTGACTGGGGCGAGTGACTCTTTTATTCAACACATATTATTTTGTTGATTTGGTCTTTTTCTTATGTTGGAGGTCGGTTGGGTATACAGGCTAAATAGTGGGAGGCAATTCTCTCCCATCTTTTGAACCCTATGGACATTATTAACACTTCTATTTTTGGAGGGCAGAAAAATTTACTAGCTAGGATAGCTGATGCTCATGTACCATTATAAATTTTCAAGCTTTGAGAAATTTAACCAAAAATTGGTGTGACATGTGTGTTAATTTGGAGTACTAATTGTGCTGGGGAATTCTTTGATTGAATACTTTTGGGCATCTTTAAGCTTATTGGAACTTAACTTGGAGACTGGGTGGCATATTTGTTGAATTAAATACTTGAGTTGATTGAGGTTGAGGGGCTCCTTGGTTGAACCTTTTTGATTATTTTCTAGCTTTCAGAAACTAATCTTGACCAGGAGTGGCATTTTAGTCTTTTTCCCCATATCAAGAAACACACCAAGGTGTTATCTGAGGATATAGTTTTGGCTTCAGTGCTTCCTCCTCTGCCCTTATTTCTTGCTCCTTCATTCTTACTTTCTATTTCTTAAAAAAAATATATTTGGGCGATGTGTCCTGGTTCATGGCCCTATCCTGTGTTTGTCTAATTCTTTATATGCATGCTTTATGCAGGTGCAGGAAAAGGGGATATGTTAGCAACAGATGTGGAAGGAGAAACATCCTCTTCTAGTAAAACTGCCCACAAGAACAAATATCGAATGAGTGCTATAAAATGCTTTGGGGTGGATTTGTCCCCAGATAATGTTGCAGTTGCTATGGTATATTTTGTGCAAGGTGTATTAGGCCTTGCAAGGCTTGCTGTCAATTTTTACTTAAAGGACGATTTGCATCTAGATCCTGCGGAGGTATGTGATTGTGATTAGTTCTGTTGATCATCTTAGGAATTTTAGATTAGATATCTAACTTATGCATTGTTCCTTCCTTTAATGTTGTGACTGCAAAGAGTAACTCATGATCCTTTCCAATGATGTAATATTATGACCAATGTTCTCAGAGGCTTTCTGCTTATACTTATTAAAAAAAAAACTTTCTGCATATACAGCATTCTTTTAAAGGTTAGAAATATATGCAAGGAAACTTGATCTTTTCTTTAAGCTAATTAGTTAATTTATTTTTATTTTTTATTGAGAGCACTGACAAAGTATATGTGGTTGACTAGACAGCTGTCATATCTGGTTTTTCTGCATTACCATGGCTTATCAAACCTCTATATGGGTTTATTAGGTGCGACTGAGTCTATCTTTTATCTCTCCCAATTTTCTTTCCGGTTATCTAGGAAGTGTATGTATTTTTGTCTGTATTTCATTTGAAGAATTGATTGGTTACTGCAGCGATTCTGTTCCACTTTTCGGTTACCGAAGAAGGTCATACCTGATTTTATCAGGACTTCTTGGTGCACTCTCATGGAGTTTGATGGCCAGCTTTGTTGACAGCAAGTATGATGCTGCTTTCTGCATACTTCTAGGATCACTTTCTGTTGCCTTCTCTGATGTTGTAAGTATCCCTTATAAAACGCTGCGTTGTTAGTTATTGTTAATGAATGATTGAGTGTTATGCAAGCTATATATTCTTATGAATTGCATATTGAGCTTTACAAATATTTGCTACCATAATGTAGGGTTCACATATTTTTCAGTTTTTCATTGTTGGAAGACAAGGCTTTACATATAGAAATTTCTTAGAAGGAGATGTCTTTGCATCTACAGTGCCTTAAAACATTTCCCACTACGTGTGAACCTAGCACCTGCACTTGCTATTAATGATATGCTACCCCAAATCCTCAGAGAACAAAGGCAAGGCCTGGCCTGAGATCATCTGTAATAATTTATAAAGTTGGAAAGTGACTGCCTACAAGCTATGACCACTCTAACAACCAACAAGACGCAAATTCCTGTATTTCTGGATAAATTATTACCACAGTCCTACCAATCCATAATTTCCAAAACCCTATCCCTATTGCTATAGTCTTGGGAGCATTTTGCCGAAGATCTTACAATAACAGAATAGGTCACAGGAAAGCAGCAAGCCCAGGACTTTTACATTGTAAGTGAAGGCTTGCATTGATGTACAAATACTACATGTGACAAGAGTATTCTAATTGGTTTCCCTTAGGAGGTCCATCTCTTGGATGTTTAACTCCTATCTAATGCCAAAGATAGGAAAGGAAATTTTGTTTGCTTGATTTTGGGTGTCTCGCTATTCATTTTTGTGGCATACTTTACAAATTATGTCAAAAACTGAAGTACATTGTAGGTTGTAGATTCCATGGTTGTAGAAAGGGCTCGTGGTGAGTCACAAAGCATGTCAGGATCACTCCAGTCTTTATGTTGGGGATCCTCAGCTTTTGGTGGAATTGTGAGCTCCTATTTTAGTGGCTCCCTGGTGGATGCTTATGGTGTAAGGTAACTAAGGTGGTTTGTGTATGGAGATAATTTCCTATGACTGATAATGATCCAAAGCAATCATTTTGGTTACAATTTTAATTTTTCAGGTTTGTTTTTGGAATCACGGCTTTGCTACCACTGATTACTTCTGCAGTTGCTGTTCTTGTAAGAGAACAGCCTGTGCGTGGTCCAACAAGAGGAACAAATCTTCCTTTGGCCAGTCTTAGCTTTATTGAAGGTTCAAAGCAGAGCATAATTCAGTTGTGGGATGCTGTCAGGCAGCCCAGTGTACTTCTTCCTACTTTGTTTATATTTCTGTGGCAGGCAACACCGCAGTCAGACTCTGCCATGTTCTACTTTACGTATGTCCAATTTGTGAATGTCTTTCATTGCTATTTGTAACCTTTCAGCTTTAGCATTTACATTGAATCTGCAATAATCTTATTCATTTATTGACATTATAAATTTGTCACAGCACAAATAAGCTTGGTTTCACTCCGGAATTTTTAGGCCGTGTGAAGCTTGTTACTTCAGTGGCATCACTGCTTGGTGTTGGACTTTATAATGGATTCCTAAAGAATGTTCCACTGCATAAGATTTTTCTCGTAACAACCATTTTCGGTTCAGCTCTTGGGATGACTCAGGTTTACTTCTAAGGTTATTTGAGATGATTTACATTTTTGTTTGAGTATACCCGATGATTTGTTTTGTCCTTTTTTTAATTGTTATTTTTCTATTGTTGGTTTTTGGTCAGGTTTTTCTTGTAACTGGATTGAATCGGAAGTTTGGTATAAGTGATGAGTGGTTTGCTATTGGGGATTCTTTGATTTTAACAGTTCTTGGTCAGGTGATGTACATGTTTCTATTTGTGCCGTTTTACTTCTCTGTACATTTGGTGAAAACCATTTTTGTGTTAACTCTTGCTGTGACTGTCCTAAAGTATGCATGTGACTGTCCTTAATTTGGAAGGCAGTAGTTTCCATAGCATAGTGATTGGAGACTTGCCTGGCTCCAGTAACTGCTTACTAGGAAGGACTTTTAGTTTCCTTGACAAAATGTTCAATGCATATTTGGGTTGTTTGGTTTAAATCTTGTTGGAGATAGTTTTGGACCTAATTAGATAGATTAATAATTAAATAAAGAGTAAAAGGCACTAACAACTCTTGAATTTTATTTAGTTGCACTAGAATCTTGTTGACTTTCCTGCCTTCCTTGGCTCCAATTGCAATAACAGCTTAGAAGGAACAACAATCCCTGAGAGGTTCCGAATTATGGGTTTGTTTGCAAGCAATCAATTTGAGTTACAACTGACTTAATGGCTCCATACCAGCCCTTCTTTTCGACCTTCCATCTCTGCAGCAATTCATGCTCTCATTCAACTAGTTCTCGTCCATACAAGCCCCTCTTTCTCTGGGCACCCAAAACAAGCTTATAGCTATTGATCTGAGCAATGACAAGCTCTGAGGTATTTTATTGTTGTTCCTGGCATTGATGCCAAGTTTCTCTGTGCTGTCTTTCAAGAACTTTAAATTCATGGGTGACGTGTATGAAGCAGTTGTACCCGGATCTCGAATCTCACTGTTCATGAGGATCTTACTAGGGTTTGAATCCATCTTCGATCCTCTAATGGGCAACTATGTTTTGAGAGAGAGTGGCTTTGAATACGCTCTTAATCACTTCCTTTTTCTTGTTGACAACTCTTTTTTCACCTCCATTTTTTTCTTTATATTTTCTCNATGCTTTGCTTTCTGCATACTTCTAGGATCACTTTCTGTTGCCTTCTCTGATGTTGTAAGTATCCCTTATAAAACGCTGCGTTGTTAGTTATTGTTAATGAATGATTGAGTGTTATGCAAGCTATATATTCTTATGAATTGCATATTGAGCTTTACAAATATTTGCTACCATAATGTAGGGTTCACATATTTTTCAGTTTTTCATTGTTGGAAGACAAGGCTTTACATATAGAAATTTCTTAGAAGGAGATGTCTTTGCATCTACAGTGCCTTAAAACATTTCCCACTACGTGTGAACCTAGCACCTGCACTTGCTATTAATGATATGCTACCCCAAATCCTCAGAGAACAAAGGCAAGGCCTGGCCTGAGATCATCTGTAATAATTTATAAAGTTGGAAAGTGACTGCCTACAAGCTATGACCACTCTAACAACCAACAAGACGCAAATTCCTGTATTTCTGGATAAATTATTACCACAGTCCTACCAATCCATAATTTCCAAAACCCTATCCCTATTGCTATAGTCTTGGGAGCATTTTGCCGAAGATCTTACAATAACAGAATAGGTCACAGGAAAGCAGCAAGCCCAGGACTTTTACATTGTAAGTGAAGGCTTGCATTGATGTACAAATACTACATGTGACAAGAGTATTCTAATTGGTTTCCCTTAGGAGGTCCATCTCTTGGATGTTTAACTCCTATCTAATGCCAAAGATAGGAAAGGAAATTTTGTTTGCTTGATTTTGGGTGTCTCGCTATTCATTTTTGTGGCATACTTTACAAATTATGTCAAAAACTGAAGTACATTGTAGGTTGTAGATTCCATGGTTGTAGAAAGGGCTCGTGGTGAGTCACAAAGCATGTCAGGATCACTCCAGTCTTTATGTTGGGGATCCTCAGCTTTTGGTGGAATTGTGAGCTCCTATTTTAGTGGCTCCCTGGTGGATGCTTATGGTGTAAGGTAACTAAGGTGGTTTGTGTATGGAGATAATTTCCTATGACTGATAATGATCCAAAGCAATCATTTTGGTTACAATTTTAATTTTTCAGGTTTGTTTTTGGAATCACGGCTTTGCTACCACTGATTACTTCTGCAGTTGCTGTTCTTGTAAGAGAACAGCCTGTGCGTGGTCCAACAAGAGGAACAAATCTTCCTTTGGCCAGTCTTAGCTTTATTGAAGGTTCAAAGCAGAGCATAATTCAGTTGTGGGATGCTGTCAGGCAGCCCAGTGTACTTCTTCCTACTTTGTTTATATTTCTGTGGCAGGCAACACCGCAGTCAGACTCTGCCATGTTCTACTTTACGTATGTCCAATTTGTGAATGTCTTTCATTGCTATTTGTAACCTTTCAGCTTTAGCATTTACATTGAATCTGCAATAATCTTATTCATTTATTGACATTATAAATTTGTCACAGCACAAATAAGCTTGGTTTCACTCCGGAATTTTTAGGCCGTGTGAAGCTTGTTACTTCAGTGGCATCACTGCTTGGTGTTGGACTTTATAATGGATTCCTAAAGAATGTTCCACTGCATAAGATTTTTCTCGTAACAACCATTTTCGGTTCAGCTCTTGGGATGACTCAGGTTTACTTCTAAGGTTATTTGAGATGATTTACATTTTTGTTTGAGTATACCCGATGATTTGTTTTGTCCTTTTTTTAATTGTTATTTTTCTATTGTTGGTTTTTGGTCAGGTTTTTCTTGTAACTGGATTGAATCGGAAGTTTGGTATAAGTGATGAGTGGTTTGCTATTGGGGATTCTTTGATTTTAACAGTTCTTGGTCAGGTGATGTACATGTTTCTATTTGTGCCGTTTTACTTCTCTGTACATTTGGTGAAAACCATTTTTGTGTTAACTCTTGCTGTGACTGTCCTAAAGTATGCATGTGACTGTCCTTAATTTGGAAGGCAGTAGTTTCCATAGCATAGTGATTGGAGACTTGCCTGGCTCCAGTAACTGCTTACTAGGAAGGACTTTTAGTTTCCTTGACAAAATGTTCAATGCATATTTGGGTTGTTTGGTTTAAATCTTGTTGGAGATAGTTTTGGACCTAATTAGATAGATTAATAATTAAATAAAGAGTAAAAGGCACTAACAACTCTTGAATTTTATTTAGTTGCACTAGAATCTTGTTGACTTTCCTGCCTTCCTTGGCTCCAATTGCAATAACAGCTTAGAAGGAACAACAATCCCTGAGAGGTTCCGAATTATGGGTTTGTTTGCAAGCAATCAATTTGAGTTACAACTGACTTAATGGCTCCATACCAGCCCTTCTTTTCGACCTTCCATCTCTGCAGCAATTCATGCTCTCATTCAACTAGTTCTCGTCCATACAAGCCCCTCTTTCTCTGGGCACCCAAAACAAGCTTATAGCTATTGATCTGAGCAATGACAAGCTCTGAGGTATTTTATTGTTGTTCCTGGCATTGATGCCAAGTTTCTCTGTGCTGTCTTTCAAGAACTTTAAATTCATGGGTGACGTGTATGAAGCAGTTGTACCCGGATCTCGAATCTCACTGTTCATGAGGATCTTACTAGGGTTTGAATCCATCTTCGATCCTCTAATGGGGCAACTATGTTTTGAGAGAGAGTGGCTTTGAATACGCTCTTAATCACTTCCTTTTTCTTGTTGACAACTCTTTTTTCCCCTCCATTTTTTTCTTTATATTTTCTCACATGCCTTATGAGACTAGCACATGGTAAATCATTATTATCAATTTGGATGGAGTGTTGATGTAAATGAGCTAGTTTTGTCTTTTTTTTTTTGGCTAACATGGGTTTCCTGCACTTTTTGAGTACTGTACTATTCCACCAGGTGTGTGTAGTGTCCCGTCCAACACACACCAGATAATTTCAACAAGAAATTCTTTTTGGGGGGGGGGGGGTGGGGGTTGTCTCAAGATGCTAATTAGTAGTTTTGAATTTAGGACATCATGGATCTCATTAGGCCTTGGGAACCAATGGTAGCTTGGTAGGAGCTAGTTACCACTACTTGATATTTGAAGACTTATATTGGCTAAAAAAAATAGTTCAGGGTGGTTGCTATAACTAGATAAAATCATAAAAGTTCAAAGTTGTCAGTACATTTTACCTTAAATAAATAGAATCTCAGGGAAGTTAGAAAGTTCTATCCAAAGACATGCATGGTTCCTTTAAGAAATAGACTATAACATAGGTTCTACGTTTGATATGATGAATCTAATGTAGCCACATGCATGAGATGATATATGTTCTTTCATAGTACCATTGTTTTCTGCTCAACCATTTTATTACTTCTAATGGATCTTGTCCAAGCCTTTTTTTTTTTTTTCCCTTTCTTTTTTCCCTTCGAATTATTAGCCAAAAAAAAAAAAAATCTGTTTTATCCCTTGTTTTGCAGAACGATCCTGCTGATTCTAGTATGAAACTAATTGTAAATTTATTGCAGGCTTCTTTCATGCCTGTTCTTGTGTTAGCAGCAAGATTATGTCCAGAGGGAATGGAAGCCACACTTTTTGCAACACTAATGTCTATATCGAATGGAGGAAGCGTTGTTGGGGGGCTAATAGGTGCTGGTCTGACCCAGCTCTTTGGGATTACCAAAGACAGTTTTGACAACTTAGCCACATTGATAATCCTCTGCAATCTCAGCTCATTGTTGCCTTTGCCTCTCCTTGGCCTCCTTCCAAGGGATATTCCTGATGCTAACAAGGAAAGCGAGGATATTGAAATGAAATGTAATTGATTTTTGGATGTTTGCATCCTCCTTTTCCTAGGCTAGGTGCATCACCCTCCAATAATAATTTTCAAGCCCTTAGCAAAGTGTTTAGCCTTTTGCTCTTCTATAGCTTATAAATGAGAGAGAGTTTGTAAATATTACGATGATTGTATGTCCCCTTTTTTGATTTTGAAATGATATTTCCACAATTTATTTTGTGTTTGAGATGATATTCTCAAGTTGATAGCTGCTGTTGCCATGATCTTGAGAAATGTTTTTTTTCTTTTTTTTTTTTTCTTTTTTTGGTGCAGATCTTGAGAGATGTTGACGTACAGTAATTGCACAATTGATCTGGATTGCGAATACCTGTAAAACAAGTTAGAGTTGATCAGGAGGCATTTGTCTGGTGCCTGCTCGAGCTCTTCGATAACATAGTTAAAGGGGGTGCCTCTAATTTTATTTTATTTTTTTATTTTTTTGTTGTTGTTGTTGTTGTTGTTGTTGTTGTTTGTAAACTCAAAAGAGTTCTAGGGAATTATTTTTGCAAATATGAACGTGTCTTTTGCTTGATGTTCTTGTGTAGCTTACTTGTGCGCGTCCCATGTGCTAGCTGAGCTTGCATATTGAGATTAGGTGCTCTTCTGTGACATCATACTCGCTAATTAGTTTAGCTAACTTGCTTGCTATATGTAGTTTGACTATCACTGATCGATTAATTTTTCTCGTTTTCATACCTCTGTTTCACTACTCTGAGTTGAGGTGAGGACTAATCTTGTAGCGAGTTTATTATATTGTTGAATGCAATCAATGTTTCTTATTTTGTGATCTAGGATTGTTTCTAGTCCTGTGATTACTGTCTATGTTAGGACCACCTTTTCGGGGAGAGAGAGAGAGATTATGTTGCATCAGTAAGGAGTTTAAATGGATCTGTTTGAGAACAACTTATCGAGTTTTTCGTTGAAAGTGTATTAAAATATACTTGTATCTTGAAATTTTTTGAAAAAGTATGAAAAAAGAGAAAAATTGAGGTTTTAAAAAGCTGTACATAATTGCTAAAAACTTAAAGCTAAAGCCAAACTCATCCTTAATGTCTTGGTCCTACAGGTCCAATCTTCTCCTGTTTGTTTAATGCAGATGTCAATGGCTCAACCCCCATGGCTCAATTTAATTAAATTTTTTCTGTGTTGGTCAGATGTGAGTTTCACAATTCGTTAAAGAAACAGTGTACGTAGACGAACATTTTCGAGTTTTGGCCTCCAACATCGGGACAAGGTGTTAACACCAAAAGTTGGTGGCTTTCATTTTCATTTCAGCCATGAACTCCACGCTTACCCCATGCTAAAATCCTCACCCACACTCGAGGCATGTGCCATATTGTTAAAAGCTAATGTCCTATGAACAATGCTTCTCAGGCCTGTTTGCTGTTTCCCAGTGTTGGGGGGATTTATAATCTCCGTGGTAATTATGAGGCTCTACAAGTTAGTATGAAGACATTGTTTTGATGCTAGAAAAATCGAATATTGGAATGTATATACTATATACATTGGGAGTATAACATAGTGGAACATAACCTGACCCAATTGGTCCGTCCCTGTAACCTGGTTGGTTCTGTGCCCATCTTTAATCTTTAAGTCCTGTTAATGAAGATTTAGATGGAGATGGTTTTAGGTAGTTCTCACACACACATTATTAAAAAAAAAAAAAAAAAAGAAAAAGAAAAAAAAGAACAACTAAAATAGGACAAGGTTTTTCTCTAAATTCAAACTTTTCATTTATCTAATTGTCTTTTTATTAGATGTGAATTGTGAAAATCCACCATTGGATAACTTTTTCTTTTTTATATCCTCAATGATTGCAAAATTTTCAAAAGATCAAATATTAATAGTTATGTTATCAATTAAATGTTTAAATTTTAATTTTTTATAATCTAAAATTATGTATAAAAAATAAGTTTATGGATTAAATAATAATTACTATCCAATTAGCACGAAATTTGATATGGATGTACCCAAACTTTGTCGATTGTATATTTATACACTTGAAAACGGACAGGTAAGACCCATCCCATCCCATCCCTTAGTTGGAATGGATAAAATCCACGTAAAAAGGAGATTTTTTGCCATCTCTAGTTTAGAGTTCCTCTCCTCAATCTTTTGTTGTTAATAATACAAACTCCCTCCATCCACTTAATATTTTTTTGATGATTAGATAACTCTTATCCGAAACCTTGCTTATTCAAAAGTTATTGTCAAGTTTTGGTCCTTAGCATGATTTTCGCAACTTGGAAATTGGGATCCATCCTGATATAGGATGGAACACTCAAAGTCTGAGTGAATGACTTTTCATATGATTCCACATTGTGAGAATAGAGTAGAATATCATGATAGGGGCGTTGGATAGAATTGGGCGCAAATGGTGATCATTGCTTTCTAGAATGGAAGAATTGGAAGGGAATAGTGTTTATTGAGGATTGAGATAAGGTTGCACCTTATACAATTATAATTAATGGCTGAGATTGAAAGTTGAAAAAGGCAAGTTTCAATTTCAACCATTAAATTAAATAATATTAAAAGAAAGTAATTTTTTTTAAGCGGATTAATTGCTTTAGGTGAAACACCGATCCCATTTCAATCCGTTTAATGATACAAAGATTATAGTAAACTAAAAGTGGTGGTTAGATCATTTTGGTAAATATCTTACCTAAACTTTTTAACAACAATGCTATTGCTAGTCCTAGACAAGAGGAAGATTTATCCTTGTTCAGTTTAGGATTAGGATTCAACTATTATTTACTTCCTTGTTCAGATCATTGTTGGTAATCCGATTTTAGGATTAGGATTCAACCTTGTCCAGATCATTTGTTATTATTCAATTAATATATGTCTTGATCTATCTTTAAAAAAGAAAAAAAGGAAAAAAAAAGGCGTAAATGCACTTTTAGTCCCTACATTTTGACGTTTTTCCATTTTAGTCCCTACATTTTATTTTTTCCACTTTTAGTCCCTAAAACCAATTTACGCGTTTCATTTTAGTCCTTTCCGTCAGTCAACCGACGGAAATAGCTGAGGTGGCAGTCAAAGCAATTAAAATATTATAAAAAATGCCACATCACCATAACACATCAGCATATAAATTAAAAAAATTAATTTATTAATTTTAACAAAATTAAAAAACATAAAAACAAAATTTAAAACATAAAAATACCAAATCAAATCAAAAAAAAAAAAAACATAAAAATACATCAGATTTGAATCAAACACAAAAAATCCAGATCAGATTTGAATCAAACCTATTTCTCTCTCTTCATTCTCTCATCTCCTCTCTCTCTCTCTCTCATGTTGCTCTCTCTTCTCTTCAAACCCATTCTCTTCAAGGCTGAAACCCATGGTCATGAACACCATCACTAGAGCCACCCATGGCCGGACCCACTGTCCAGTCCACTGCAAGCCACCACCCATTCTCTTATTATTTCTCTTCCCTCTCTTCCTTCTCTCTCTCATTATAGATCAGCGGATGGTGTCGAGATTGGTGTTTGGGGTTTGGTTGTTTGAAGATCGGCATTTGGGGCGTGGAGATCAGCATTTGGGGTTTCTATGGGCCGTGCAGATCAGCGTCGGCATGGTGGAGATTGACGGGTTGTGGAGGTTATGGGCTGTGTGGGTCGTGTGGTGGAAGTTTTGGGATGTGTGGGTCATATGGTAGAGGTGGGTTGTGTGGCGGTGGTGGTGGCAGTTTCTGGGTTTGGTTGGATGGTGTCGAGATTGGTGTTTGGGGTTTGGTTGTTTGAAGATTGGCATTTGGGGCGTGGAGATCGGCAAAATACCCAAACCCAAAAAATGAAACCAGAAAAAAAAAAAAAAAAAAAAATCAAAGAACCGAGTTTGATTCAATGAGCTGAGTTTGGCTGGGTTTTTCTGGGTTTGAGATTTTGAGTTTGAGTTTGAGGTTTGGCTGGGTTTGATTCAATGAGTTGAGTTTGGCTTGGTTTTTTTTGAGGTTTCTGGGTTGATTTTGAGTTTGATTGTTTGAAATAAACAGGGTTTTGTTCTTGGGTTTGATTCTGGGTTTGTGTTCTTGTGTTCATAGGCATTTGATTTTATTGTTTTTAATACTGAATTCGTGTTCTTGGGTATGATTTTCTGGGTTTGGGTTTGATTTTATTGTTTTTAATTATGTTTTTATTTTTTTTATTTAGTTAAAATTAATAAATTAATTTTTTTAATTTATATACTGATGTGTCATGAGTGACGTGACATTTTTATAATATTTTAATTGCTTTGGCTACCACCTCAGTTATTTCTGTCGGTTGACTGACGAAATTGACTAAAATGAAACACGTAAATTGGTTTTAAGGACTAAAAGTGAAAAAAATAGAATGTAGGGACTAAAATAGAAAAACGTTAAAATATAGAGACTAAAAGTATATTTATGCCAAAAAAAATAAAAATAAAAAAGCCTAGCCGGCTAGCAGCCTAGCCAACACACGAGAAAGCAAGGAAGACTGATAGTCATTGGACAAGCTGATTGCGAAGTCCACGTGGGTGGGTCCTGCAAAGCTATATCGTCCAGTGTTGTGTTGTGTCATGTGACTCACGTCTTCTGTTTTATAACTTCTTTCGAGAATGGAAAAAATAAAAATAAAAAACTATTTTTCCATAAAGACGATCCCACTTCCAACATTTTTAGCCGCTAGGCTTAGGCCACCTCTCCACGCATGCGGTTGATTGTTTTAGGTTTGAGAAATGCTAGGGACACTAATTTTAGCGTCCATAGCATATCTCTTTAGGTTTGCCTATGTGGCTTTTTAGTTTTTTCTTTTTTTTTTCATTAACAATACTACAAAGATATGCCTATTTTCATATTTAATTTTACAACTTGTTGATTTATATAATTATGAAAGATCAATAAAAAAATTATTAGTTCATATAAACCATGGTGGCCAAAAGGTGTCCTCTCCCCTCTCGCACAATTCAAAGAGTTGTGAAATGAAGCTACGAGTTTGTTTTGATACAATTTATTTTGCTGAAAACTGAAAACACTGTAGTAAAATAATTTTTAAATGTATGAATAGTGACGTAGAACCTATTTTTAATGAAAAAGTTGTTAAAAAATGAAGTTTGTGAGTCTCATAAACAGTGCAGGAACCCACTAACAATGCCATTTCAAACTAATGTGTGGACATTCAAAGTGCTAGTGGGTCCTGTGCATAGTGCACAGGACCCACTGGCAGGTCTGTGTCCAATGTGAAACCAACTTCTGGTAATAAAAAAGAAAAAAAAAAAACAAAGAAAAGAAAAAGAAAATAAGAAAACGTGAAAATGCAAAACACAAAGGTGAAAACGTTAAATCCAAATGCACATGTATATTGGTAGATTTATTGGTTATCCACTTATCCTGGTCTAAGGAAGAATTCATGCTCTTTTTACTTATTTATTTTTTCTGAATAATCCGTGCTCCAATTAATGGTGCAATCATAACCTTATGCAATACTGTAATATTAAGACAAAAATCCTATCACTATAAAAGGAAAGACAAATATCAGGTCATGCATCTTGCATTTTATATGGTTTGTTTTTATTATATAAATATAGAATTTTAAAACTTATAATATAAATTGATAATGAATTTAAAATCTGGCTATTCTGATACGCTCAACTTGCACCGTTAATATTGCAAACGTCTATAGGATATCAATTATTAAGGTGCATAGAAATAAAAATACTTGGATAAAGCTACGTCTCAATCAACGAGTAGCTTTGTAGTTCAATACTAAATACTTATAAGTTGTTATAAATATTTCCTAAACAAATGCTCTTAGGACATTTGTAACAAAATCCTTTTTTAATTACAAAACAAAAAAATCTTGATCATCATTGTATTATTTTATGTAGATAACAAATCAGAAAATCAGATAGAATGTTTCTTTTTAATAAGTTTCAAACTTAATTGCTCACATTTCAAAAGTTTATTGTGGATAACGTTTTACTACATGGAATACTATAGTTGCGAGCAAAATCAAGTGGGCTCAAGCCAGGTTCCATGAGCAATCTTTTCATATATTTAATTATTTATGTATTTATATGCAGATTCACACGTCGTATGCCATTTTATTTATTTATAGTGTAGATACCATGGGCGGCATCCTAAAAGCTTTCATGTGATGTGGGAAGGAGTTGGGGCTGACTATGTTGTTGAGTCTAATATATATGATTGAAGCTAATTTAATTTAAAAAGTTCAAAAGTAGCTAAATATAATAATTGACGACACACCCCATATAACAAAATCTAGCAATACTTCACAGAAACCAATAAATTCACCATATATAATTATATATATATATATATATATACACACACACACATAGCTTTCAAATTTATAAATTAATTCATTTGTGATTGGAACTACTACTGATTCTAGGTGAGGCATTTAACTTTATAGGGCATGCTAGCTTCTTCAAAGGTTCGTTTTTGCAGTTAATCCTTTGCCATATGTGCTGGTAAAAATAAAATCCTTTTTAATTGCATTCTTGGTTTTATCGATTAATATTGTTCTTATTTTTTTGAATTGATACGACAGAATTTGAAATTTATAAGATTTGTTTTATGATTTCTATCATAAAAAGTTCAAAACACACATAGTAGATAATAGTAATGATTGGTTAGAAGTGAGAGTGATATAAAGTTGTAATCTACCAAATGGCAGAGATTATTATTGAAATATACTTTGTATATTATAAAAGTACACGAGAAGAGAAGAAAAAAAAAAAATATATATATATATATATATGAATTCGGCTATTAAAAGTTGAAAGATTATTATTGAAATATACTTTGTATATTATAAAAGTACACGAGAAGAGAAGAAAAAAAAAAAATATATATATATATATATATGAATTCGGCTATTAAAAGTTGAGGTGCTATATACATAAGTGTCAAATGATTGATTGGGAGATGAGATTGGTTGAGTGGGAGAGAAGAATCCAAGTTTGGATAAGAAAAGTGCATGCGCAAAGAGAGTGCATGTGGGATGCCATGTGAAGACCATTAATTTTTGAACAAACTCCACTATACTTGAACATACTTCTTATTTTATAATGGAGGAACCGAACAAAATACCATGTGAGAAGTCATTGACCCTCTGAACTCTAGGTTAAAGCAATATTGCAGGAAAAAATGCTGCAGAGGTTGAAACTAATTATTATTGTTATTAGAATAATAATACTATATATAGTGCTATATTTAAATATACAATATTATATATATAGACAAACAATAAAACCGTAGGATTTACTAGACAATTATTATTTTTTATTTTTTATTTTTTTGTGATAGAACTAGTCAAAGGTTAAAACAAAGTGAATTTGGTTGCTCCTCAGTTTACATCCAATACATGCATATTATGAATTCCTAAGCCAACTCAGTGAGCTGAGAAGCCAGACTTGAAACTGTGATAAGTTTTTTATGGGATTGAACTCATAGGTCTTATTGAATTCTAGAATCTCTTTTTCTTAGAGTATAAGCATTTGGTGAGTAAAAATTGCTAATTGAGATTACCAAGAACCTATTTTTGTTATTTAAAGCCTCATTTAACACTACACCCTAATCTTCTATTCTACTTTTAGTATAGAAAATATTAAAATAATTCTTACCGTGTATTAATTAAAAAAATAAAAAAATAAAACCCAATAACCACTATCGTGTACACAACCCAACCACTACCATTACCAAAATCCAACCACCACTATCACCAACAAAGTTGTCACCGTCCTCAAAGCCATTGTCATCGTTGGAGAGAGAGACAGAGAAAGAGAGAGTAGCATTGCTACAATGATTTGCTACTGGCTATTAGTAGCAAATCATTGTAGTAAATGCTAAAAAATTTGGCAAATAGCACACCAAATGGAGGTCATTTTCGATACTTGGTGTGCTAAAATAGAACTTTTGGTGTTTAGCACACTCAATGCTATAGTAGCTTAGACATTGTGCATGACATATGTCTTAATTAAAAAGGCAATGTATTCATCCAATATACTATTTTGTGCATGGGAGCACTAGACAGAAGCCTAATTTTAAATCTTACTCGGCATTTGTAACTTGCACTATATAGCAGCCAAGGGAAAATTGACTTTTTTACTAAATGAAAAATTAATGTCCAAAAATAGAAAAATATTAAGGAAAATTCTTAGTTTACATTGTACTAAAAATGACAATGAATGTGGTTTGTATTACATGAATAATAAAATAAATAAATTTCTTAATTATTTTTTGAATTTAAAAATTGATACAAAAATTTGTAAAGTTTATGTATTAAATTTATAGCATCTCTAAAAATCACTTGAAAAGAAAAAAAAACATTTTTTTTTTGAAAAATATTTTGATAGTTATAACAATAAGAAATGAGGATTAATTCATCCTCAATTCTCCTAATAAAAGAGAGCATGTTATGTCGGTACAAGAATCTTAGCAAAAGAAAAATCAACCTAAATAGTTAGAATGAAGTCATACATGCTGATGCTGTAATAGCAAGGCTAGGAAAAGTAGGTCTAATCCATAAACATTAGATGGTAGCAAGAGTATTTAACACAATAATTATAGGATATTAGTGTTTGGACCAGCTTGTCACCTTTCAGACAGCAATAGGGAGCACCATTGTGGCCACTGGAATTGCCGAACATCTACCGGGCAAGCATTCACATGTCGGGAAACCATGACAACGACAGGACTTTTTTACGTGGTGATCAAGCTCTTCAAGCTGAGGAACCCCACATGCTTGGCCATGACTTGTCTCTGCAGGACTATCATACTTTAGCATAGTCCATTATCTATGGAGGACAATGCATATATAAGCTTGACGTACTACTAAATTCTTCTAATTCATCACATGGGAGAAGACAAAGTCTAGGTAATTGTTGATGCTTTAAGCTAACAGAAGCTAGGGTTTGTATCTTTTCTATAATATGGTCCACTTATAATGTGTTTGTTTTAAGTTCAAAGAGAGCATGATCTTTTTGACTTAATCAGATTGTTTAGCCCAAATTAACATGAAAACTTGTCTGAATTTAATGTGCTTGTTATTGTGATAAGTACGAGTAATTAAGTAGCTTTTTGTAGGCCCTAATTGTATTATCAAGATGCTAATGATCATGCATGTAAAGCATAGTCAAAATGTTATTATTATGTATCAAATTGAGAAGAATTTGGTCAATAATTTAAGTCGAGTCTAATCAACCAACAATCAAGTTAGGTTTGTTACGTCTAGTTAGATGTTAAATATTGCCTAGGAAAATTATTGAAGCAAGCTTGTGAATAGACCTGTACCATAATTCACCAAAGTGGTGTGAGTGGTTTTGAAGGGTGAGGGAGGCAATAGATATGTTTGGAAAAAGTTTACCTTCAAAACAATTTAAAAGAAATTTCCTCAAACTCACCATGTGACAATTTATAAACCTATACATATATATTGTTTGTCATATGATCTATTTAGTCATGTAACATTTTAAAATAATACATGCGGATGATTTTATAAATCGCTATGTAGTGAGTTGGAGGGAATTGCTCTAAACCAGTTTAGAATTAAGAAAATATTGTCCTTATTATTTCATAGTCCCTTATATTCACAATAGTTTACATAATATCCACATTTTTCAAAGTCAAGCATTTACATATTTCAAGAATGTCGACACTTTACAGATAATGTAAAAGAATTTAAATTTTGTTAGAGGTAAAACAATCAAAACCCTAAATGGAATTAGCCTATGGCTTGTATAAGGGCAGAATGTGAGAAAAGAGGGAGAAGGAATGATAATTTTAACGTTTTTGGAATGTAAAATTGGAGCATAATACAGTAAATAACAGCACATTTAATGGCTAGAACATTTTCATGTAGGGATTTAAAAAAAAAAAAAAATCAATAGACAATGGAATTGAAATCTATGACGTTTGCTTAATGTTAATTGCTTTTCTCATCAAAAAAAAAAAAAATGTTAATTGCTTTTTATTGTCGGTTTAATAACCAATGAGGTTTTTTTTTTTTTTTTTTTTTTAAATTTTTTTAATTATTATTATTATTATTTTTTAAATTTATGTAAACAGAATATGCCTATGCAGAGAGCTGTGCCTTTGCGAATATATGTTTGTAAAAAGCCATTTACTCCTTAGCTGGGTGCAATTGGTAGTTTTGTTTGTTCCTCTTGTTGCGCGCGTTTAAAGTACACCCATGTCAGTCATCCTTCAATTCAATTTACAATATTTTCCCTCTTTCATAGTTCTTTCTAAATATCTTTGTTGTATGATATTTAATCTGTGATTTCAGAGAGCTGACAAAAATTCAAAAATAGATATAAATTATATTAAAATTAGGTACTGATTTTACGTATATCTGCACTAATATTATATTATTATTACATGCCAACAATATTAATTATAGTAACATGGACGTGGATAACATTTATTTCAAATTCATATTTCATGAAGACATGGGGTAGCACATACAATATCAAGCGAAATTATTGTGTACTCTCGGAATATCATCTCTCCTCTCATATGAATGGTAGGTTCCACTAATTAAATTCATGGTGGAACTCACCATTCATGTGAGAGAAAGGAGTATGTATTTATAGTACTCCGAGAGTACCTAATAATTTTTCCAATATCATATAGCCTTCTCTTTCTCTCTCATAACTCATAAGTTTATTATTAGACTGTAGAATTTTTTTTTTTAAAAAAAAAATAGTAAAAGGTGTTGCCGTTATTGTGAAATAAATTTCCTTTGTAAACATAGCATCTTAAGTGAGTTTAACTAACTACCGCGCACCCTTGATGCGATGGTCACTTCATAAGTATAAATGCTTGTGGGATGTGGGGGGCAATGACTGAGGTTCAAGTTTACAGGAGGAAGTTTCACACACATATACACTTAAATTAGGTTAGAGATGAAATTCTATCTTGTAAAAAAAAAAAAAAATNTCCCTTAGGCAAAATCTTAACCAAAATTATTTCTAAGTTTAAAATTAGGGTATGATGGTAGAAAGATGTTAGGCACCTACATATTCTTGCCCAATCCGGAGATCAGCATTACTATTGTCACTTACCGAATTTCAGTTATAAACCTGATAAACCTAATGAGTAAACCATAATGTAAACATGCATTAGAAAAGTAAAAAACTATATATTACAATGATAAAAATTGTTAAAGAATCACAAACAAATGAATTAGTGATAAAAAGGATAAATTACTTGAAATAAAATAAAAGGCAAAACAATGTCTGCCCTTCACCTTATAGCTAGCGTACAATGTTCTTTCATACCCAGATGTTGTTTTGCATATATAGGGTCTAAACAAGATTGAGAAGAACATCGTTTCATCGAAGAAGAATAATATATGCTTGCATTATTGCAACGTTAACGTACGTTGTTCGTCCCTGATGGGATGTTGTCCATAATTCAAAAACTAACACTACAAAAAAATCGCCTTGCTCCAGCGTTTTTTTCCTAACTTTTTTACAAACCGCCGTAATAGATAAGCCTGTACCAGCGTTTTTTGAAAACGCTAGTATAGGAAATCCTATTACGGCGACTCAAAACTGGCGCTTTACAAATCACTGCAATAGGAGCCCTATAACGGTGTTTTTTAAAAACGCTGGTATAGGAAGCCCAAAAGCACTGGGATAGGGTTACTAATTTCCCTTATAGGAAAGACCTATCCCTGTGCTTTTGTAAACGCTGGAATAAGTGGACCCTATTCCAGCACTTCCAAAAGCGCTGGGACAGGTCTCTCCCTACAAGAATGGAATGACCTATCCCAGGGCTTTCAAAAGCGCTGGGATAGGTCAATCCATTCCATAATGGAGAAAGACTTGTCCTAACACTTTTGGAAGCGCTGGGATAGGTAGACCTTATTCCAGCGCTTCTAAAAGCGCTGGGACAAGTCTTTCCCATATGAGAAATTAGTAACCCTATCCCAGCACTTTTGGAAGCGCTGGAATGGGGTCCACCTATTCTAGCACTTCCAAAAGCACTAGGATAGGTCATTCCATTCTTGTAGGGAGAGACCTGTCCCAGCGCTTTTGGAAGCGCTGGAATAGGGTCCACCTATTCCAACGCTTCCAAAAGTGCTGGGATAGGGTTACAAATTTCCCTTATAGGAAAGACCTATCCTGGCACTTTTGTAAGTGCTAGAATAGGTTTGACCCTATTCCAGTGCTTCAAAAAGCACTAGGTCACCAATAGGGATTTTTTTTTTTTTTTTTTTTTTACACAAGATAGAATTTCTATTCTAACCTAATCTAAGTGTATATGTGTGTGAAGCTCCCTCCTAGAGATTTGAACCCCGAACCTTACCCCCCACACCCCATAAGCACTTGTACTTGTGGAGGGATTTTTAATTATCAAATGACCAATACTCCCCTAAACCTAGAAAAAGTCCAAAGTACCCTCCAAAACATCGAAAAAGAGCAAAAACACCCCAATACCTAGAAAAAGACCGATATACCCCTAAAACCTAATAAATGACTGAAATACGTCCGAAACATCAAAAATGACCCAAGCACCCACTAAGACATCGAAAATGACCGAAGTACCCCTTGTGCGTAAAACTAGCCAAAATACCCTCGATTACTTAAATAAGACCAAAATACCCCTATAAGTCTAATAAATGACCAAAATGCCCCTAGAAAGACAAAAATGTCCAAAACACACCCGACACCCAGAAAAGGACTGATACACCCTCGAAACATTAAAAATGACCGAAATACCCCAAAAACATTGAAATGAATGAAATACCTCCTAAAAGCAAGAAAATAACATAAGCACCTCCTATGCCTGAAAAAGGTGGAAAACCCCTTGATTACTTGAATAATACTAAGGGTGGCAAAATCAACCCAAATCCATTTGCCCACCCAAACTCACCTACTTAAATGAGACCCAAACCCACCAAATTATTAATTGAGTTAAATGGGTATTAACCCAATTAACATTAATGTTTATTGAGTTTTAAATGGGTATCCAATTAGACCCAATTATGATCCAATTATCATTTCTACAAATCAACCAATTTTAAAATACCCCAGAACCTCTAAAATTACCAAAATATCCCTTAAACCTAAAAATGACCAAAATACCCCCAAAACCCAAAAAAAAAAAAAAACCAAAATAACCCCAAAACCTACAAAATGACCAAAATACTCCTGAAACCCAAAAATGACCAAAATACCCCCCAAAACCTAAAAATTACCAAAATACCCCTGAAGTCGAAAAAAGGACCAAAATACCCCCGAAATCTAAAGGATGACCAAAACAAATCGAAAACCTAAAAATTACCAAAATACCCCTGATGTGCAAATAATGACCAAAATACACCTCGAAACCTAAAAAAAGACCAAAATACCCTCGAAACCTAAAAAATGGTTAAAATAATCCCGAAGCCTAAAAATTGATCAAAATAACCTTGAAACTTAAAAATGACCAAAATACCCCCCAGAACCTAGAAAATGACCAAAATATCCCTGAAACCTAAAAAATGAACAAAATACCCTCAAACCTATAAAAGAGACGAAAATACCCCTAAACCTTTGAAATGACCCAAATAAACCCAATACCTCAAAAATGGCCACAAACAGGCTGAAACCTCTAAAATTACCAAAAATACCCTGAAACCCCTAAAACGACTAAAATACCTCTAAACCTATAAATGGACCAAAATATCTAAAATGACCAACATACCACTAATCCTATAAGATGAACAAAATACACCCAAAGCTTATAAAATTACCAAAATAGGGGTGTAGGGGGTATTTTGGTCATTAGTTATATTTAGGGAGTATTTTGATCATTTCTTAGTTTTAGGGGGGATTTTGGTAATTTTTTACGTTTAGGGTGTATTTTTATCAACTTACAAAATTAAGGGGCATTTTTGTCATTTTATAGGTTTCGGGGTATTTTGGTCATTTTTTAGGTTTCAAGGATGTTTTGGTAATTTTAAGGTTTATGGGTTATTTCAAGGGGTATTTTAGTTAATTTCTAGGTTTTGAGTGTACTTCGATCAGTTTTTAGGTTTCAAGGGTATTTCAATCATTTTTAGGTTTCTAGGTTATTTTGGTCAATTTTCTAGCTTCGGAGTTATTTTGGCCATTTTTAAGGTTTCGGGGGTATTTTGATCTTTTTTAGGTTTCTAGGTTATTTTGGTCAATTTTTAGGTTTCGGGGTTATTTTGGCCATTTTTAAGGTTTCAAGAGTATTTTGGTCATTTTTAGGTTTCATGGTTATTTTGCTTAATTTTTAGGCTTCGAGATTATTTTGACCATTTTTTAGGTTTCGGAGATATTTTGGTCATTTTTTAGGTTTCAGGAGTATTTTGATCATTTCTAGGTTTTTGAGGTATTTTCGTCATTTTTTGGGTTTCATAGGTATTTTGGTCATTTTCTATGTTTCGGGGTTATTTTGGTCATTTTTTAGGTTTCAGGGGATATTTTGGTTTTGGGTTTATTTTGGTCATTTTATGGGTTTTGGAGGTATTTTGGTAATTTTAAGGTTTTCGGGGGTACTTTGGTCATTTTTGGGCTTCAAATGTATTTTTGTCATTTTATGGGTTTTGGGGGGCATTTTGGTAATTTTTAGGTTTTAGGGGTATTTTGGTCATTTTTAGGTTCTGGGGTATTTTGGTCATTTTTAGATTTCAGGGGTATTTTGGCCAAGGTTCCGAGGTATTTTGGTCATTTTGTAGGTTTCGTGATTATTTTGGTAATTTTTCGGTTTCAAGGGTATTTTGGTCATTTTTAAGTTTCGAGGTATTTTGGTCATTTTTTTGGTTTCATAGGTATTTTGGTCATTTTCTATGTTTCGAGGGTATTTTAGTCATTTTTTAGGTTTCAGGGGTATTTTGGTTTTGGGGTTATTTTGGTTATTTTATGGGTTTTGGGGGTATTTTGTAATTTTAAGGTTTTAGGGGGTACTTTGGTTATTTTTTGGGTTTCAAATGTATTTTTGTCATTTTATGGGTTTTGAGAGGTATTTTTGTAATTTTTAGGTTTCAATGGTATTTTGGTCATTTTTAGGTTTCAAGGGTATTTTGGTCATTTTGTAGGTTTTGTGATTATTTTGGTAATTTTTTGGTTTCGGAGTTATTATTGCCCTCGTTGCTAATATGTTGTTTTGTTTATTTGTGATTACTAGGAAAAGATGAAATTGATTATGACAAAAGGGTCACAGTTGCGGGGAAACAACATTGAGGCCAGCATACTTTGGTAGCCCGACGATGCATTTGGATAGGTCATCGGTGCAGAGAGACATGGTCGTGTCAGAGGGCTCGGCCTTGGTCCAACCCCTTCTAGATGATAGCACGCCACCTCCAACATCTACTGCAATCGACCAAAGGGTTATAGAGTTGTCTACTCAAGTAGAAGCAATGAAGGAGAAATGCACTCGATATGATGCCCTTGAAGCTCAAGTTCAGTTAATGCAGAGGATGTTAACCCGACTGTGCCCATCGTTTCCCAGCATGTCTATGGTAAGCAGTTTGAATACAAAATATGTGCATTTTTGTTCATGTTTGTATGGTGATTGGTGAGTTGTCATGAAGTTTCTATGATGCAAAATAATCATATGAAATTTTTTTTGGAAATGGTTTATGGATAATTTATGAAGTTAATGGGTTATTGGATAGTATATGGTGCTTTTTTGTGTGTGTCTAAGTGTGTAGGTGATTTGTGAGTTTTAATCTGATAAATTTTGCTGTGAAATGGATTAATTGGGTGGCCATGTCTTAGCAGTTTTTTGGAATCTAATTAAATTATTTTCTGTAAATATTTTTGCAAAATCAAAGCTTTGAAAATCACATGCCTGTATCTAATACTGCATTGTATTATAAAAATATTCTGAAGTTCTAAATATATGGCAAGAAGTGTAGCAAGTGCTTACTGGACTTGAGAACTAATAGGAGTGAATGCTTGAAAGAAGGCTGCCTATAATCACTACTAACATTCATGGGGTACCCCTATAATATGTGCATGAACTGGCTTCTCAAAAAAAAAAAAAAAAAAAAAAGTTATAGGAATTGTATTGGATTATCACTTGCATTTGCTTATATTATATTGGTGACTAGATGAATATGGGCATGGAAAGGACACCGATCATCCAAGACATCTGGAATCTTCTTTTTTTTTTTTTTTTTTTTTTGATAAGAAGACATCTGGAATCTTATATGTTGTATGTGGCGAAAACAAAATATAGTACACATAAAAAGTTCTTCTAGACTAGTCATCAAGAGCCACATGAAATCACTATGTTGGAAGGGAAAAATGATATGAAAAGAAAAGAAAGAACCAAGTTTAATTATGGGGAAAATATGATTGAAAACTTTCCTTCCAACAAGAAAAGAAAGAACCCAATTGTTACTTATGGGAGAGTATGATTGATGCTTCAACTTAGCCATTTAATTTGCCTTATTTCTGCCAATTTCTGTGGCGTTAAAACATTTCAATAGTCAATTCTAAGTTCTCTCGCTCAGCTTGTTATTAGTTTGGGAAATGTCATTTCCCAAGGAATATTCATTGTGAAATTAAGACTACGGTATCATGAATACACAATCACAATCAGAGTCACATAAATAGTGATGGTGATGGTGGTGATGATGATGATTAGGATTATAGAAATGTAACAGTGATATGCGGTGGAATACTAAAATTGCATAATGTATTGTTTTGAAAATTAAAGGATTAGAAAGAAATATATTTAATGAAGTGAAGTGGACATCAGATAAGATTATAAGAATTATATTTGATTTAAATATTTATTAAACAGGTCAGAAAGAAAGCGTGTTTTATTTTTCATAATTGATTTAAAGAAAAAGAAAATGGATTGAAAAACCTATCATCTTACGAGGATTCCTAATCCTAAATTGACCATAGCACATATAAATTCTATTCATGCATATATTAACTATAGTGCCTACATTAGTTTTAGATACTCCATAATTTCGTTGACCCTAGAGTACATGTGATGTTCACGGATTAACATGGTTCGTACTCAACAGCATATGTTCAAACAGATCATGCAGTCCAGTTGCCCAATATTGTGGACTTCTTGATCATGTGGTCTACTGGCCCAAATAAATATCGGCTTATAGTTTTCATTTTTCTCTTAAAACCCATTTTTGTGTAAATAGGGGCTTGTGGACCTGTTGGGGTAGCCCATTATAAATATGTAACATAAATTAATTGAGTCGTAAGCCTTAATTCCTTGAGGAAAATATATGGGTCATAAGCCCAATATGTGATGTGAAATAATTAGGGGTCATGAGTTCAATCCGTAAAGTGAAGGAATGACATGGCCATGAGCCCAAGTCATAAAGCTTAATGAATTTTGGGCAATGTTGCATTAAAATCGACGGATGTTTCATTGACATCAGATAACACAGCGCAAGGCTTTTTCATTAAGATCTTTATATCTTGTTAGGCCCCCAATTACGGTAATACCACTTTTAAGATTTTTTTTTGGAGAGAGAATACCGCTTTTAAGCTAATTACAAAATTAAGTTCATTTAAATAATTAATTAGCCAACTGATATATGTATAGCTTCAAAAACACAATATCAAATACCAAACAATCACGAGCACCCGAACCTCACAAAGTGTTTACATAGAGAAAATCCACAATAGTTATAAGACTCCTTGGGGCCTATAGCACCAGCCAATCCAGCTCAGTAATGTAGATGTATTCGAGCTCTCCACTCACGCTACTAATCGAGTTCACCAATCCTTTCTCCTTATTAGCTTTTGATTCCACAAGTTGAGTTGCCAACCACAAGACCTAGCCTCCATCGGCCACTTCAAGGTTTCTTGAAGATTTTGGATAGCTCCATCAATTCTCAACACCAAGCTTCAATAAAATCACTCAACAAGCTTATATTATAAACGTACCAGTTTATAAAACTCTATATATTACTTTCGTGTTCGTTTGTTTTAATAAGTATTACAGTTTCTTATAAAAAAAAAATAAATAAATAATCACTCAAGGTATCTAAATGTGTGTGGCTTGGGTTTCCTCTCTAAGGATTTGGCAATTGTGTAGAAATAGACTACAAGTTTTTTCCAAAGGAAAATGGGTAGCCCTCTTTCTCTTCAATTTGAGAATTGGGTGTGTAAAATTTATGAAATCTGTGAGATATATGAGAGGGCTAATTGGATATGTACAATAGGGAAGTGAAAAACTGAGCTTTCTAAGATTTTGATGATCTCCCTCGACAGATATGTACGTCTACCGAGGCAGCAAGACTTTTTGCGAACCGCTTTCTAAGGAATGCAACTCGCCTGACAACTTCACTTAGCTCCAAGTCGCTCGACCAAGATTTTCAAACAACAACCCACTTCCAAAAATCAATCCCTCATCACAAATACAAAGCAACCCACAAATACAATTACATGAATTTTTTTTTTCATCTGAGATTAAATGAAATTACATAGAAATTTGACACAATGTATGCCAACACTCATATCGTAACAAAAATAATTCAAACCAAGTAAATAACCAATACTCGTACTCTGTGCAACCAAATAACCACAATGCTATTTATAACCTTCATTTCAAATCTAGTTTGTAACTTAAACTTTGGTTCCACATCCACCAGAAAAGCAAAGTGGAAGATTATACTGAAATTCTCTCTGAAGGATCTAGAGCTTGAATTCCCCTTTAGCAATGTTAGAAATACTGAATGTAATTGTATTGTATTTCCTGATAAAAGAATGTACATAGGTGCCTTTATATATGAGGCATATGTGTGCAGTACAAGTAAATATGTGTGCTATACAAGTAACCTAACTGGGCCTAAAGCCCACAATATATTATACACGTTAACAGCCCCCCTCAAACTCAAGGTGGATGTGAGACCAGCTTGAGGTTGTCAACCAAAGTACGAAGGCGTCCCTTAGGATGTGACTTGGTGAAGATATCTGCAAGTTGATCTTTAGAGGAGAATGAGATTAGCTTAAGAGCACCATGGACAAGATGAAAACGGATAAAATGACAATCGATCTTGATGTGTTTAGTTCGTTCATGGAAGACATCATTGTGAGCAATATGAATAGCACTCTGGTTGTCACAATAAAGAGGAGTAGCAGAGGATGTAGATACACCTAAGTCTTTGAGAAGCCATCGTAGTCAAAGGAGCTCAGATGTGGTATCAGCAAGGGCACGATATTCTGCTTCAATATTGGAGCGGGCCACATGAGTTTGTTTCTTACTTCGCCAAGAAATCAGAGAAGAACTAAGAAGAAAGCAATAACCAGTGGTGGACCTGCGATCAGTGGGATCTCCTGCCCAATCAGCATTAAAAAATGCACGGAGAATAAGAGGAGACTGAGCAGAGTAGAAAAGACCGTGGAAGAGAGTGCCCTTTAGGTATCGAAGAATGCGTAGAACAGTAGCATAGTGAGTCGATTGTGGTGCAGATAGATACTGGCTCACCTGGTGTACAGCATAAGAAATGTCTGAACGAGTGACAGTGAGATAAGCTAAGCTGCCAACCAAGCGTCTATAAAGAGAGGGATTAGACAATGGTTTCCCCCTTGAGGGAGTCAGATGCGCATTAAGCTCAACTGGATTGTCAACAGTCTTGCTATCAGTGAGTCCAGCTCGAGGCAAGAGTTCAGAGGCATACTTGGCTTGAGTAATATAAAGTCCATCTGTAGAATGAGTGATTTCAAGACCCAAGAAGTAGCTGAGATGTCTAAGATCTTTCATCTCAAACTACTGACTGAGAAAAGCCTTGAGTTCTTGAATGCCGTTGAGGACATCACCAGTTATGATCATATCATCCACATATAGGAGAAGTAAAATAGTGCCTTTGTCAGTGCGACGAAGAAATAAGGCAGAATCATAATGACTGGTCATGTAACCCAAGCGAGAGAAGGTAGAGCTGAATTTGACAAACGAAGCTCGTGGAGCTTGTTTAAGGTCATAAAGTGCACGTCGAAGATGACAAACCTTATTTGAGTCAATAGAGAGACTAGGAGGAGGTTGCATATACACTTCTTCACTTAAATCCCCATTAAGGAATGCATTTTTGACATCCATCTGAAAAAGGTCCCATTTACTGGCAGCAGCAACAGCTAAGAGGGCACGAACATATGAGATACGAGCAACCGGAGCAAAGGTCTCTTCATAATCAATCCCATATTCTTGTGTAAAACCTTTTGCAACAAGATGAGTTTTGTAGCACTCAATGGACCCATCAGAGCGAGTCTTAATCTTGTAGATCCACTTACAACCAACCACAGATTTCCCAGGAGGAAGTGTCACCAAATCCCAAGTATGGTTTTTAGATAATGCATCAAGTTCCTCTTTCATTGCAATCTGCCAAAAAGGGTCAGTGGAAGCCTCACGATAGGTGTGAGGCTCGTGTAGTGTAGCAAGGGCAGTGTAACAATGATAGTCAAGTAAATGTGTAGGAATAGATCTTACCCGACTTGAGTGACGAGGTGGAATGTCTTGTGCAAGATCTTTAGGCGGAGCAGGAGCAGGAGACCCAAGCTCAGAATTGGGGTTGGGTAGCTCGTCTTCAACCTGTTCATCTCCCACCTGTTCATTAAAGGGTGAACTAGGAAAAGTATCAGTGATATCTAGTGGTTGGACAGAGAAGTCTACAGCAACAGAATCAGGAGCAACTATAGGAGGATCAGGAGCAGCTACAGAAGGAGTATGTGCCTCATTTGGAAAAAGATCTAAGACAGAAGAGGAAGACAGGGAAGCACTGAAATGAGAGAGCTCGACAAAAAGGTGATGTTCCCAAAAGACAACATTGCGGGAGACACGAAGACGATGAGAGACAGGATCATAACACCTATACCCCTTTTGAGTTTCGCCATAGTCAAGAAAACAACAAAGCCTTGATCAAGGCTCAAGTTTGTTATGTTCATGTGGCTGAAGAAGAACGAAACAAGCAGATCCGAAGGAGCGAAGGTGGTGATAGTCTGGAGGTGACCCAAAAAGGCGCTCATATGGAGTTTGATTTTGGATAACAAGACTCGGAATGCGATTAATAGTATGAACAGCATGAAGAGCAGCTTCACCCCAAAAAGGAGCAGGAACTTTGGCAGAGAGAAGGAGAGCACGAACAGTGTCAAGAATATGATGAAGTTTTTGTTCGGCTCTACCATTTTGCTGAGAGGTACCTGGACAAGTTAGTTGATGAACAGTGCCATAGGAATGCAAAATAGCTTGGAAAGCATATTGTGTTTATTCAAGAGCATTATCAGATCGAAAAATTTTGATGCGTCTGGAAAACTGGGTTTCAACCATTTTTGCAAAATTAGAATATACTTCCAATAATTCAGAACGATATTTCATATTAAAAATCCAGGTATAGCGAGAGTAATCATCAACAAAGACAACAAAATATCTAGACCCACCAATACTAGAGACAGAGGACGGCCCCCAAACATCAGAATGAATAAGGTCAAAGATATCAGTGGATATTGATTCACTAGTGTTGAAAAGCAAAGCTGGTTGTTTTCCTAACTGACATGAAACACAATCAAAATTTTCTATAGACATTGAACCTAACAAACCTCTAGAGGCCAATTGTTGTACCCGAGAGGAAGATGTATGACCAAGTCGAGCATGCCAAAGTGCAAGGGAAGGAGTGGAAGAAATTGCAGGAGCTGCAGCAACAGAAACAGGAGCAACAAGTGGAAGATGAAGGTTATCCACGGGAAACATACGCCCAACTCTGGGACCGGTCCCAAGCTCCTATCCTGTCCTAGGATCCTGCACAATGCACCCAGAATAATCAAAGGTAATGCGATAACCCAACTTAGCTAATTATCCCACAGAAAATAAATTATAAGAAAGGTCAGAAACATTAAAGACTCCAGGAATCGAGAGGTTGGAGGTTGAAACTGAACCTATATTATGACCAGACATTGTGGAACCATTTTCTGTGCGAATATTAAGAGGGTGCGGTGCAGGTTTAAGATCAGAAAATAAGGACGAGTGAGGTGTCATGTGATTGCAACAAGCAGAATCCATAAGCCAAGAGGTAGGAGACATACTAGATAAGGCTGAGAGAGAAGAGGAATAAGATGCATTACCAACCATACGAATGACATTGGCGATGATATTTATAAGGTCATCTCTAGAAATGGAGAAAGTGGATCCAGAAGACTTAGACTATGCAAAGATAGGAGCCAATGGTTGGACACTCTCAGTGTTAGCAATAGTAGCAGCAAAAATTGAAACAGCTGATTTGTTGCAATGATAGCAAGTCTCAATATTGTGGCCAAAACATTTGCAAAATTTGTAAAAACGTTTGATGGATTGGTAGCAACGATTGTTGCAATAAGAAGAAGACCTGCCCTTATTCTTCATTTAGAAGCAAAATATGCAAAAATGGACTGCAAAATGAAATCTACGTGAAAAACTGGGTAAGGAGAACCTGGACTGCAAAAAAGTCAACTCTGGCCCAAAGTCAACAGTCAAATCTGGTCAAAGTCAACCTTTTAGCAACGGTCAACGGATGACGTCAGCAGGCTAACTGGTGATGACGTCAGCAGATGATGTGTTGCTGATGTAAGCAGGTGATGTTAACTAGGGCTGACGTGGTGGTGATGACGTCAGAGATGACGTCAGTAGGTGTCCCAGTGGTGCGTGTAGCGCGTGAGGCATGTGGGTTAGCTTTGCCGAAGATCTTGGCGGCGCGTGAGAGTGCGTGAGCCAGCCAATGAAGGTGATTCTTTTCCGAAGATGCAGATCAGGGAAGGACGATTCTAATGGTGTCGACGGAAACAAGATTGGAGCAGCCCTGGTGGCACGTGGAGCGCGTGGATGTATTGGCCGAAACGTTGACCGGCGCGTGGCGGCGCGTGGATGGTTAGATGTGGATGTTTCTAGCGGCGATGTGTAGATCAAGTGAATAGCTACACGGTGATATGTCTTATGTCCTAATCGGAGGTCGGAGGTGACAGATCCGATGATGGCAGTGGTTTTGGCGGTGGAGGAGTAGCTTCTGGTGGTGGAGATTCAACCCTGAGGACCTCTGATGGCGGGGAGCAATCAGGAGAGGGCACTGAAAGGGTTTACTGACCACAGAAGTTGAGGCAGCGGAAAATACCGACAAAACAAGACTGCACGACACAAGAAAATTAGAGCAGTGGCTCTGATACTATGTTAGAAATACTGAATGTAATTGTATTGTATTTCCTGATAAAAGAATGTACATAGGTGCCTTTATATAGGAGGCATATGTGTGCAGTACAAGTAACCTAACTGGGCCTAAAGCCCACAATATATTATACACATTAACAAGCAACAACTAATTGGTATGTAGAAAATCCTCCGAAGCAAAGAATATTCTGCCAAAAATTGTCATAAATTCTCCTTAGAACCCATTACTACATTGACCCTTCATTAGAATTACCTTATTTGGAACCACCTCCCTTAGTTTTAGTTTTATCATCCTGACCACCATTGCTATTACCACCTTGACCTTGTTTAACATCACCACCAAAATCTATAGTCTTTATCTTGAACCTCTCAAGTTTCAAATCATTCTGCGAAATCTCACGTGAGGATCCAACGCTCGAACTCCTTTGCACAGTTTGAACTTTCATGCGGCCCGATTTGACTTGTGATAACTTTGCACCATGCTTCTTAAACAACTCATCAAAATCATCATGAAGCTCAGGAAAACTTTTCTCGAACATTTCTTGCTTTCGAACGTAGAGTTGCCTGGAAAATTCTAGTAGGGTCAGCAACCTTGGATCAACTGCTTTCCCTGCAGCCTTCTTATGAATTGCATAACAATTGTCACACATGTCGCCATCATTTTTGTGAAGCATACTTCTTTTTAGTTGTGATGCATCAATGTCAAAGCCTGAAATTGGAGAAGTGTTTGATGGAATAGCCATTTGCTCATCGGTTGGATTCTTGTATTCGTGTTTTTCCGGTGCATGAGACTCCGGCTGCAGCTTGTGATTGCGATCAACCTTGGATACATCATTCTTGTTTAGAAGGTTACCCATGGAGAAGATTGAAAAAATAAGATTGAGGTAGCTTAGGGTTGATCAGATGGATGAGAAAATTGAAAAAATAAGATTGAGGTAGCTTAGGGTTGGTAGATGACAATGAATAATAGTTTATAAATTTGGTTTGGTGTTTAGGTTTGGCCTTATATATATAGATGTTGAAGATAGAATATTAAATAAACATGCAAGTATATAACATGTTTGAATAATTAATTAACAATTGCTAAATTAACCATGACTTGGTCATTTTCAATTAAGTTAGGCATTATCGACCGATCGACTTTCTTATATTTTCTGGATTATTCCAGCTAAAGCTATAGCTTAATGAATAAAGATGGCCCAATCATAGAGCAGGTTTTGGATAAGCTGAAAATTAAAAATTGGTCAACTTCATAATCTTGTGGTTGTGAATTGTGATAGGAGTATAGGACTGTCTTATTATTCGCAATGCTATTATCGTGTCGTAATAGAAATCCTTTGTTTCTTGAATATTTGGGTCGCTTGCATTTTAGGACTCAGAAGGACCTTCCTCAGATTGAAAATATATATGGTGTGACAGCATGGCTTACACGTCTCGGTGTTTAAAAAAACATTAAACTAGTACAAGTAATAAACTAAGAAACAAAGTTTTGGATTAGCTTATTGGCATCCAATTATTGGAAAAATAGCCATCAAAATTTGAAATAGATAAATAGAAGTTCATAAACATGTTTTTTGAGGCTTAAATGTGTCAATTTCACATCTTTTTATATTATACATCAACTGGTGCGGGATGTTTTTAGTTTGTAACTTTGTATTCTTACATACACTTATCATGTTTGTTTATTCACGTTAATGACCACAGTTTTTCTCTTGACCTGTTAAATGGATCATACTTTGTCGTGGACAAAGCTTACTTTAGTTTCCCATTGAAAAGTTTTGGAGAATTTGATTCAAGGGAAAAAAAAAAAAAAATCAGCAGAATATAAAAGTAGGAGAATTTGTTTGTGTGAAACAGAAGAAACATAGGGAAGATAGGAACGGAAAAGCCAAGGGTCCGTTTGGTAGGAAATTTCTAGTATTGTTATTCAGTTTTCAAAGTTGTAGAAATACGTGTTTAAATGTTATAGAAAACGTGTTAAAAATGTTATTATTGTTTAAATATTGAAAACTGTTATTTAAACGCCGGTACTAAACAACCCTTACAACTTTTAGAGCATGCCAAACTAAAATGGCTTGATATGAGTGACATGGGAAAGACAGTTTCAATCGAAAAAGGCAATGGTAAGATCATATCCAAAGATGGTAAAAGACTAACATGGGTTGGGCCTTTACAAAAATGGACAGGGATTCCATTTTACTTAACAGGAAAAGATTTTTATTTTATTTTTGGAATACTTCTAGCTAAAAAAGAAAAAGTTACTCTAAATAGTCCCTACCCTAGTTGGAAAAACAGTTCGGAACCAATTCTTTTCGGCGGTCTAAATTTGCCATAGATGAGTTTTGCTTCATAGAACGATAAATCTACCTTAACAGACCTAAAATCATTACTTGTACGTATTACTTAATAACTGTTAGGTTTTAGATCCCTATAAACTAGATTATTTAATCTAATTAATTAACCAAGTTGATTATTAAGTTTATTATTCAGATCTAATTTAAAATAATAAAATTATATCATGTAAAATAGTGGAAAAGTAAATAAGACTACGATATAATAACCCAGGAAAACCAAACCGGTAAAAAACCTGGGAATGATTTAATCTAGCTATCTTCAAGGTAAAAAACAAATCTACTATAGAGAATTGAAATTTACAATAAGACTGAGATCACTAACATCCTATTACTACCACATGTACAACTTACTAACACGACCATGTGCAAACTTCAAATCCATGGACTTTTTCTTTATTAGGCCTTTGCAATACAAGCACCCACACTTGTGATAAAAAACACAAACTCTCTTGTTTGTGACTCCAATACCACCCTTGAAGGTTTAGATTATCAGCATCTTTGATGACTAGAGAAGGCAACAACTTTTATAACACCGCATCTTGAGATTCTTCAAGGAATAATACCGGTAGAAGACATGAAAGAGTTTTTTGGGTACAAAACCCTAGATACAAAAATAGGCACACTCTTCTCTCACTGAAAGCCTCATAAAAATGTGCTTAGGGTTTCCTTTATATACTAGGAGAAATAGATCTGAAACCCTAATCCTTTTTGGGCTTGAATTGCTGTTGAGTCGAACTTAAAATTCTGCAGACCCATATTTCGATCAATCGAGCCTATTTTTCGATCGGTCGAACCAGGCAAATTTTGAAATCTTCTTTCTGCAACTTACTTGCTCTTGAATCTTGACTTGAATCACCTTGAGTATTGTCTAATAATACTTATAGACTCTAAGATCTATATCTAAACAAATTTATATTTATGATTTGCCAATTGTTCTAAACTTTTAGAACCTAACAATAACTAATTGTCTTCTTAAAAAAAAATTGGTTTTACCAAGATAAAAAAGTTTATGGAAATGTATTTGGGGCAAAAATAAATATTCCTCATCAAGCTAAGGGTCCCACGAACAATGTGGATGTAAGAAATGATGGTGTACTCTGGTGATGCCTTGTATTGGCACTTTCTTAGAAAATGAATGCACTTCCAAAGTGGTAAGGAAACCTATACTGGCCATCAAATGTGCCTAACCATTTCCTTGGGTCATGAAAATTTTTATTAGACCGAATAACTGCGTAACACCATATGTCTTTAAGGCACCAATCTACAATTGCCACAAATATTAATCTCCACAAAAATCTCGAGTAACAGTAAAGTGTAATTCTCGAGTAACAACAAAGTGTAATTCGAAATCAATTACATTTTGCATTTTGGTAAAGCGAATTGCCACACTTAATCAACTCAAAATCAATCAAATTTTATAATCAAAAGGGAAAATCGATCGAGTATTACTGATATATGAACAAGAAGATAGCTCCTCACCATTACAATAACCCTTCAGCGTAATTAAACTTTACATGCAAACAATGGGGAAAAAGCCCTAGGAATTTATTATAATGAAAATACAGCTTCAAAATAATAATAATAATAATAATAATAATGATGATGATGATGATGAAAATACAGGCCTTATCCCTTGTGTTTTATTTTTATTTTCGAAAATACCAGGCTAAAATAAATATATTCTCCTGGAACAAAGAATATTCTTTCTAATATTATCAAGAAACAAAACAGAAACAAAAAAAATCCACGTAAATTACAAAGAATATTCTTTCTAATATTACGTTTTTCCACGTCCGTCCAAAGGTTTACTTAGACTTAGAGCCACCGGGATTGGTAGTATCCCCTTGACCACCTTGACCACCTTGAACAACAACGCCGCTGCTGCCGCCGCCACCACCACCGTCATCACCACGGTCTACGTTTACATTACGTACCCTAAACCGCTCAAGCCTCAAATCCGATTCTCCTCCTCTATTAGATGGTGTTCTTGGCGAGCCAACGCTCAAACTCCTTTGCAAGGTTGGAGTTGATCTCCTTCTATTCACTTGAAGATGAGGTATTTGTACTTGAGGCACACCACCACCACATTTCTTAGACAACTCTACAAATTCATCATGAAGTTTCGGAAAGCTTTTCTTGCATAATTCCTTTCTTCGAACATAGAGCTCCCTAGAGAATTTTAACAATGACAACAACCTTGGATCGACTGGTTTCTCTGGCTTCGGTTCAAATCCGTAGTAGTTATTAGCACCCATATACATATTGTCACCATAATAATCATATTGTTGCCGATACAAACCACTTTCAAATATTGACATATCATCAATTGTGCCGAAAGTTGGTTGATTCCAAGAGCTTGATGGCATGTTGTTTGTAGGATAATTGGTCATTCTCTCATCCGATGGATACCAAATTGGGTATGTTCCTTGTTCATAAGGTTGCCCCCATGGTGCGTGGTTCTCCATGAACACTGCTTTTTTGGTTTAAAAAACAAAATTGAGAGGAATAAAGAAAAACCAAGATTGAGACTTTATTTTTTTGGAGAAGAAAGTTGAGACTTGAGAGAACTAAAGAATGAGATTGGACTTAGGTGAAAGTATAGCAAAGAGCTCAATAGGTTTGATTTTGATATGTGGCTTTGGTTTCTTTGGTCTGATGAAAAAGTTGATAACTTGGGGTATTTATAAGGGTGAGATGTTGGAAAAACTTGATGGTTTATTCAAAATCAAACTTGATATTAGATTAAGCTAAGCCATTACTTGGTCATTACTCCAAGCTACGTGTTTTTGACTAAAAAATAGCAATTTCAAGGATAATATTGGCTAGAGTGACTTCTTCTTATGACAGCCCAGTTGAGGCCTCATTAAATCGAGGGTTTCATGATATTTGCGATAATAGGACTGGCTTGTCACGCCGTATTTTAATAAATCCGTCATGACTCATGATAGCATTCTTGGAGACATGGATCACTTGCAAAGTGTTTGGAAATTTTCTTAAGGGAAATTGTGTTGGCCATTTCGTTTTCGTGTACAATATTAGGCCCACGTTTTAACGATTATGAAGAAGTTTCTTAGAACAAAATTTGGACTAATCCCTTTCTATGATCAAATTCCGTGTTCCTAATAATAACTATGATTCCTAACTTTAAAGTCCAACCCAGGGACCCATATATATCAATGGTAAAAAAACGAGTCCAGTAAGTTGGAGTAAAAACTTAAAAGTTCAAACTAAATTTATTCATTACTTTTACTTCTTTTTTGCTGTCAATTTGATCTATCTTTTTCTCAAACGAGTCCAGTAGTCTAGGTTATATTCATTATTCAACACGGTCCTTCTATTAACATCGGCTAATAATAATTTGTTAATACTAATTAATAGTGATGTGACAAGCATAATTAATTAAAAAAAAAAAACGTTTTTATGAAAAAGTACAAGGCGCCTACTTGTTATCAAATTCAGTAATATAAGATTAAATATAAATCCTAGTTTTTATTTATATTAAAAAAAAAAAAACCTAGTTTTTTCGCAAAGCAAAGATTTAAATAAAATTGTGGGGCCAGAAAATTAGGCAGCCTTGGCTTACCTTAAACCAGGCCCAGAGGCCCATGCCGAGGATGCATGTAGAGTCCGAGGATAAAAGTACGGCGTCCGGCCCCCAAGGAACATATCCGAGGACGACCCCGTCCTCGGACATCCGAAACCTTAGAAGCACACGAGTACCACTCCACCAAAGAAGGGTTTTCTTGAATATCCGAGGAGGAAAGGGCAAGCGCTACGCGTCGGCGACGGGAGTACGGTGAAGAAGCAAGTCTAAGGCGAGCTGTTACCTCCACATTAAGTGCCCTCAACTAACGTCCTGGCCGCATTAATGAGGATAGGATTCCTGAACAGTGCTGTCTTGGGTGCTGCAACCCACAGGAGGAATGGGAATGCGGCTGATGGGACAGGCTCTCAAGTGGTGGCCTGGCTGATCAACGAATGTAGGGTTAGGATCAGTTGAGAGAGGTGTATATAATGTAAGGAATCTTTCTTGAGAAGGGGAGGGGAAAATCTGAATTAAGAAGGACTGTAGCAACTTATATTCTCTGAATTCTTGTAATCAATCTTCAAAGAAATAATAAGAACTCCAGGCTCCGGAAGGCAAGTCCGAGGAGCATTATTGTGCATCCTAATTCATGTTTAGGTTGTTAAACCTACAGGCAACCATGCATGGCAGTTGCATTCTTTACTAGGGCCTAGTTCTTGAGCCCACTCTCTATAAATTCATTGTAGGGCAAGCTGGGCTTGGGTCCACTCTCTCAACCCGTAGAAGTGCTCAAACCCGGTCTCTACAATTGGCGCCGTCTGTAGGGAGAACTCGTGCATCAGTAAGGACAACAGCCAGGCATGGTAGGGTCAGACCCTCATCAAGTGAGTTCCCATCGGCACGAACTAGCTAGATCCCAACGTCCGAATGACTATGGCAACACTGGGCATGGCCAGAACGAGGAGAACGGATGATTCCGAGAAGGAAGTGTGCATACCTCACAAACTAGCGAAAGCCACATGCATAGAAGCGGCCGCGTGCCCCAGAGGGGCGATAATGGCTCAGCCACGTGATCGCGAGAGGATAAGAGTCACGCCTCCTAGAGACAGGACGATAAGGTGGCCATGCAGCGAGAGATAGATGATCTGAAGAGAAAGTTGGCCATGCACAGCGAAGGCGATCCGAGCCCAGCCTTGACCTACCCTTTGACGACGAAAATGATGACGACTACAGGCAAAGGTCGACAACACCCCCGAGCGAAACTTTCTTCCACGGGGATGAGCGTTACCAGAGGAGTAGGCGTGGCAGCCCAACCCCTAGGGGATTAGGAAGTGACGCCATGAGCAAGGCACTGGATCGGCTCTCCAGATCGCCCTTTACGCGTCACATAGAAGAGGCGGTGCTCCCTCGGAGGTTCCAGCAGCTAACCTTCACTGTTTACAATGGCAAAACGGACCCCGTGGAGCACGTGAGCCAGTTCAACCAGAGGATGGCCGTTCACTCTAAGAACGAGGCGCTGATGTGCAAAGTCTTCCCATCCAGCTTGGGACCTGTGGCAATGAGGTGGTTCAACGGCTTAAGGACGAATTCCGTAGACTCGTACAGACAGCTGACCCAAGCCTTTGGTTCCCGTTTTGTCACGAACAGCAGACCTCCTCGGCCCATGAGCGCGTTGCTGTCCCTGACCATGCGCGACGACGAGACCCTCAAGGCTTACTCGGCCAAGTATTGGGAGATTTACAACGAGCTGGATGGCAAGTACGACGATGTCGCCATCAACACATTCAAGAACAGGCTCCCGATAGGGCACGGCCTGAGGAAGTCCTTAACTGGTAAGCCCGTCACCAGCATGTGGCAGTTAATGGATCGGATCGACAAATACAAACGGGTGAAGGAGGACTTGCTACAAGGCAAGGGGAAGGAGAAAGCTATCCCTTAGGAGAGGAGGGATTCCAGGTCGGACTGATATAACAATGCCCGTCCGAGGAGAGATTTCATGGGGCAATCTGGGGCGACAAACGCCCAGGCTGTCGGTGTTGTGTTTCGAGAACTGGTGCACAGTGTGCTGGAAAAGATCAAGAACGAACCGTACTTCAAGTGGCCGAATAAGATGTCGGGGGATCCTGAGAAGCATAATCAGGACCGCTACTGCCAATATCACCAGGACCACGGGCACTCTACGGAGGACTGCAGGAATCTCTGGAACTATCTGGACCAGTTAGTCCGTGAGGGGAAGCTGGTGCTGGAAAAGATCAAGAACGAACCGTACTTTAAGTGGCCGAATAAGATGTCGGGGGATCCTGAGAAGCATAATCAGGACCGCTACTGCCAATATCACCAGGACCACGGGCACTCTACGGAGGACTGCAGGAATCTCTGGAACTATCTGGACCAGTTAGTCCGTGAGGGGAAGCTGAAGCACCTCTTGCACCATTCCAGCAGCTAGCAGGGCCAGACTTACCAAGAGCCACGGAAGGACACTGCCATGAGGCAGCCCGCTAGAACGATTAATGTGATCTTGGCTGCGCTAGGAAGAATAGGCATGCGCCCTTCGCGAGTGCTGTCTGTGACCCAGGTGGCCGCCGAGGAGCCCCAGTCCGAGCCGAATAGGGCCAGAAGAAGTTGTCACCCGACCTTGACTTTTTTTGAGGAGGACAAGGACGGGACCACCCAACCCCATGATGACGTCTTGGTGATCACCCTCAGGATTGGGGACTATGAAGTCAAAAGGGTGATGGTGGATGGTGGCAACGCAACGGAGGTCATGTACCCCGACCTCTATAAGGGGCTGGGGCTAAAGCCTGAGGACTTATTGCCCTATAGCTCCCCCTTGATGAGCTTTGACGGGAAGCTAGTCATCCCGAAGGGCGTGATCAGGCTGCCCATCCAGACCGGCCCGGAAGTAGTAGAAGTGGACTTTATAGTGGTGAACACTTACTCCCCCTACACTGCCATTGTGGGAAGGCCTTGGCTCCACACCTTGGGAGGCGTTGCCTCTTCCTTGCACCAGAAGGTGAAATTCCCGTCTGGAGGCCGAATCCTTGAGATCCGAGGGTGCCAGTCAACGGCAAGGCGGTGTATGGTCGCAGCCACCTCACGTCCGCAAGATACGGAGCCCTCGGCCACCGTGGCCGAAAACTTATAGCAGTTAACCACCTCGGTGGCACTAGCTGACACGGCCGCCAAGGAAGCAGGGCTTGAAGGCCTAGAAAAAGTGGTCATCGACAACGACCAAGAGAGGTTCTTTCAGGTCGGAACCCAACTGCCTCCCCGAGAGAATGAGGAGTTGCTTGAGTTCCTTAGGAGGAACCTTGACTTGTTCGTATGGGATCCCTGCGATGCCCCAAGGATTGACCCATCCTTCATTTATCACCACCTTAACGTCAACCCTTCGGTGATCCCCAAGAAGTAGCCACCCCGACGCCCGTCAAAGGAGCACGCCGTGGCAATTAAGGAAGAGGTCAATAAGCTTAAGCACGCGGGGGCTATTAAAGAGGTATTCTACCTAGAGTGGTTAGCCAACACTGTGGTGGTCAAGAAGAAAAATGGGAGATGGAGGGTTTGCGTGGACTTCACAGACCTTAATAAAGTATGCCCAAAGGACCCCTTCCCAATGCCACGAATAGACCAGTTGGTGGATGCGACCGCAGGCCATCCTTGGATGAGCTTCCTAGACGCCTTTCAGGGCTATGATCAGATCCCTTTAGCCTTGGAGGATCAGGAGAAGACGGCCTTCGTGACACCCATCGGGAACTACCACTACAAGGTGATGCCATTCGGCCTGAAGAACGTTGGATCTACTTATCAGAGGATGATGACAAGAATGTTCAAGCCACTGTTGGGCAAAAAGATTGAGATCTATGTTGACGATATGGTGGTGAAGAGAAAATTGGTGTCCGGGCATCTGGGGGACCTTGGCTGTATATTCGACGTCCTTAGAAAGCACAGGCTGCGACTAAATGCTTCCAAGTGCTCGTTTGGCGTGGGATCTGGCAAGTTCCTAGGCTACATCATCACCCACCGGGGGATTGAGGTTGACCTCGACCAAATTAGAGCTACACAAAACCTAAATCCTCCGTGAAACCCCAAAGAGATCCAGAAGCTTGCTGGAATGATCGTGGCTTTGAATCGATTCATTTCCAGGTCGGCCGACCGATGTAGACCGTTCTGTCTCCTGATCAATAAGTGGAAGGGATTTGAGTGGTCCGAAGAATGTGCCATGGCCTTCCAACAACTCAAAGATTACCTGGCCCGGCCACCCATCATGTCTAACCCGTAGGCCGACGAGGTCCTATACGCATACATTGCTGTGGCGCACCACGCTGTGAGCTTGGTGCTGATACGAGATGACAGTGGCGTCTAAAAACCGGTCTACTACGTTAGCAAGTCATTGCACGAAGCCGAGGTCAAGTACTTACCCTTGGAGAAAGCCATACTCGCCGTGGTCCACGCCACGCGAAAGCTGCCCCATTACTTCTAGGCTCACATGGTGGTCGTTTTAACCCAACTACCCTTGAAGTCCGTACTTCAGGCCGCCGACTACACGGGAAGAATTGCAAAGTGGAATACTATCCTGGGGGCCTTCGACGTTAAATACATGCCTCAGACTGCCATAAAGGGCCAGGTTCTGGCAGACTTGACGGCGGAGTTCACTGAGCCTACTATAGAAGTGGAGAGCGAGGGAAGGATCACTGATGAGAAGCCAGTTGGAGCGGTCTTTGTCCCGAGGTCACCATGCTGGAAAGTGTATGTTGATGGCGCGGCAAACCAAAGAGGGTCAGGAGTAGGACTAGTCTTAGTATCCCCTGAAGATCATGTCATAGAGAAGTCCCTGAGGCTCGGATTCTCGGCCACAAACAACGAGGCCGAGTACGAGGCATTATTGCAAGGAATGGTCATGGTACAGAAGATGGGAGGAAAGTTGGTGGAGATGTTCTCAGACTCGAGACTGGTGGTAGGACAGGTAAAGGGAGAGATGAAGGCCCGAGATTCGAGAATGCAAGAGTACCTGAGCCAGGTCAAGCGCTTGCAATTGGACTTCGACCCTTTCAGTTTGTCTCATATTCCCAAGAGTGGGAACAACCATGCCGATTCATTAGCCACACTCGCAACTTCCTCGGCAGACGGTCTACCTCGGATCGTACTTGTGGAGCATCTGGAGAGGGCGAGTGAGGTGGCAAAGGAAACGATCCCCATCCTTCAGGTCGGGGCGGGTCCTAGTTGGATGGACCCCATTGTGAGATTCCTCAAAGATGATATCCTGCCCAAAGATAAGTCAGAAGCTGAGAAAGTACGAAGAAAGGCTCCTCGGTTCTGGTTATCCGAGGATCACGAACTATACAGGCGCTCCTACTCTGGGCCATACCTACTGTGCGTCCACCCCGCAGCAGCAGAACTACTGCTTGAAGAGCTGCATGAGGGAATCTGCGGGAGCCACACAAGGGGGAGATCCTTGTCTCACTGAGCCGTCACACAAGGATATTAGTGGCCGGGGATGCAGCAAAAGGCCCAGGAGTATGTCAAGAAGTGTGACCAGTGCCAAAGGTTCGCCCCAAATATCCATCAGCCAGGAAGGGTCCTTAATCCTTTGTCCAGTCCATGGCCGCTCGCCCAATGGGGCTTGGACATTGTAGGACCTTTCCCCAAAGCGCCAGGGAATAAGAAGTATTTGATGGTGGTCACGGACTACTTCACCAAGTGGGTCAAGGCCGAGCCACTGGCCAACATCAGGGACGTAGATGTAAAGAAATTCCTTTGGAGGAACATTGTCACGCGATTCGGGGTCCCTCATACCCTCATCTCGGATAATGGGCTACAATTCGATAGCAAGACCTTCAGGAGGTACTGTTGTGAACTTGGGATCACAAATAGAAACTCAACGCCCGCCTACCCTCAGGGAAACGGACAGGCCGAGGTCGTCAGCAAGGTCATCGTTAGTGGGCTTAAGAAGAGACTAGACGACCCAAGGGGAGATGGGTAGAAGAGCTGCCCCACGTTCTCTGGACGTACCGAACTACGCCCCGGCGATCAATGGGGGAAACACCTTTTGCCATGACTTATGGTGCCGAGGCGGTGATCCCCCTGGAAACAAACTTCCCGACGCTAAGGACGAGCTCTTTCACTCCAGGCAGCAATGATAAATAGCTGGAGAGGAGCCTGGACCTAGTAGACGAATGAAGGGAACGAGCGATGATCCAGCTAGCACAACTGGGAGGGGCCCTACTGAATTACCTCAGTAGCGGGGATAGGTGCATACTATTTAGAAGATTTAGACGAAAAACCTATACCTCATCCGTGGAATGTAAATAACCTAAAAAGGTATTATTATTATTAATAAAGAAGTCTTTTTGGATTCAAATTCTTAGCCTATCATGATTATGTATCTCGCATTTTGACGGCCAGACTAAGTGTTAGACAGAACCAAGGCCTTGCATGGTCCTCGGACTCAAGCCTATGGGGAAACTAACTACTTCAGAAAATCTCCTAAATGTTAGACAGAACCAAGGCCTTACGTGGTCCTCGGACTCAAGCCTATAGGGAAACTAACTACTTCAGAAATCTCCTAAGTGTTAGACAGAACCAAGGCCTTGCATAGTCCTTGGACTCAAGCTTATGGGGAAACTAATTACTTCAGAAATCTCCTAAGTGTTAGACAGAACCAAGGCCTTGCATGGTCCTCGGACTCAAGCCTATGGGAAAACTAACTACTTCAGAAATCTCCTAAGTGTTAGACAGAACCAAGGCCTTGCATGGTCCTCGGACTCAAGCCTATGGGGAAACTAACTACTTCAGAAATATCCTAAGTGTTAGACGGAACCAAGGCTTTGCATGGTCCTTGGACTCAAGCCTATGGGGAAACTAACTACTTCAAAAATATCCTAAGTGTTAGACAGAACCAAGGCCTTGCATGGTCCTTGGACTCAAGTCTATAGGGAAACTAACTACTTTAAAAATATCCTGAGTGTTAGACAGAACCAAGGCCTTGCATGGTCCTCGGACTCAAGCCTGTGGGGAAACTAACTACTTCAGAAATCTCCTAAGTGTTAGACAGAACCAAGGCCTTGCATGGTCCTCGGACTTAAGCCTATGGGGAAACTAACTACTTCAGAAATCTCCTAAGTGTTAGACAGAACCAAGGCCTTGCATGGTCCTCGGACTCAAGCCTATGGAGAAACTAACTACTTCAGAAATATCCTAAGTGTTAGACAGAACCAAGGCCTTGCATGGTCCTCGGACTCAAGCCTATGGGGGAACTAACTACTTCATAAATCTCCTAAGTGTTAGACAGAACTAAGGCCTTGTATGGTCCTCGGACTCAAGCCTATGGGGAAACTAACCACTGCAAAAAAGAAGGGGGTCCTAAGAGTCAGATATAACCAAGGCCTTGCATGGGGCTCGGACCAAAGCCCACGAAAGAACAACTACCCTGCGAGGGACCTCTGTTAGGAAGGACCAAAACACTGCCTAGCCCTTGAGACATAAAGGGACTGCCCGAGCATACATTCCCTCCCATTATCATTGTTACTGACGTGATTGGCGAAGATACAATTCAGGTTAGAATTATGCAAGTAAAAAGAAAAGAAAGGAAACGAGTAGCATGCAAGCAAATAAACAGCCAGAATAGATAAAAAGGGAAATTAAACTCGCATTACAATAATAAGTCCATAGAAATTTCATGGCAAGAGCCACGTTACATTAAAAAAAAAAGAAAAAAAAAGAAAAGAGGAAAAGATAAAACAAATGGCAAAGGCAGATTAAACCAAGACGCTAAGGGATCTATTCCTTCTGCTCAATCTCACCCTCGGTAGATGGCTGGATAGAGGCAACCTCAAGGTCCTCTGAGCTCTGGCCTAAAGGGATAGCCTGCAGAGGTACGGCAAGTATGGCTGCTTCCTCGGTGGCGGAGATCTAGGCATCGGAAGGGACGTTCGTAGCCTCCTCGCTCGGGTCTTCCCTTGATTCGGCAGCCGAAGCCCCCTCACCCGGGGTAGCCCCTACCTCTTCAACAACCTCCCCAACGTTGAGATGGCAAGGGGGTAGTATACGCTCTCCGCCTTCCACAGGTCGGACGAAGCCTCCACCCCGGCTTGTTTGAGGGCCTCAGCCCAGACCTGAGAGTAATAGCGCCTACATACTCCAGGAACTTGAGCTTTGCAAGCAGCCTCTATCTCGGCCACCCCCTCAGCGTAAGCTGCAGCCTCGACTTCCTCCTTGGCAGCCAGGGCCTCCTCCCTGCCAAAATCCGCCTCGGCCTTAGCCCATAGGGCCTCATCTTTGGCCCACTCTGCCTCCCTCTAGGCCCCCTCGGCAGCAGCCACCTTAGCTTTTAGATCTGCGATCAGCTCCTTCGCGATCCTCAGTTGCTCTTCCGCCTCGCCCAGATGCCTCGTCTGCTCCCTGGCCTAGTTTTGGACACCAGCGAGACCCGACTCCGCGCTGTCTCGAGCCCTGGTCATCGCCTTCAATTCCTCCCTGGCTGTGGCAAGGTTAGCCTCGGAGGTCTTGAGGGTCCAGGAGGCCTGAAAGCGCCTCTTATGCTCTAGGGCCTTCCCCTGGTCATTGGCTGCCTCCTCCAACCTATAGGTAGCCTAGACAGCCTGCTAGAGTAACCAATGCACTATAAGCCCAACCCCAAAAAAGAAAAAAGGGGAAGAGTTGAAATCAGGAAAATCACAAGTATCAGGGTTCTTACCATTCCCAGATAACGCTTGAGGCTGAGGAAGACCTGCTTACTCCTCAAAGAATCTAGCTCAGCCATATCCGCCGAGAGCAGCAGGCATCTCTCCAGCGCGTCAGCCACGTGCGCACCTTCACCCTCATTAAAGTCTCTGAGGGAGGCGTCTTCCCTCAAGGGCTCCCTATAGAGCATTGGGGTGAGGAGCCAGGCTTGAGCCTCAGACGGGGTGGTGACGACCTGCCTATCCTGGCCTTTGCCGCCTATCCTTATCTGCTTGGAATGCCGTAGAGTGTTGTCCTCATCCTGCGAGGACACTGGCTTATCTTCCATAAGCCTTTTGCCCTTGTCCTTCTTCTTCTTGGGGTCAGCGGGCACGGACCTAGAAGGCAGGCTCGTCTGAGGAGGAGGAGGAGGAGGGGGAAGCTTCTGCTGGGCAGAAATCGACCTAGTCTGAACAGACTGAGTCTTGGGAGAAGGAGGGGGAAGCTTTTGCTGGGACTTCCCCAGTTGGCCTTCAATCAGATCCAACAGGCTAGTGGGGGGTTTCCTCTTATAACCCATCATTGGCAGATGAGAGGTTTCTGAAGCTAGAAAGTTCGCTTCGGTCAGACAAGGGTCGCCTAAGTCTTCGGGAGGATCCTCGGACTGATCGACCTGATTGAAAATGTCAAACTCTTCCGCGGCGGGGCCAAAATCGGCTTCTTCCTCTTCCCGTTCTGGATCCTCCTCTGTAGCCTCGGCGAATCTGTGAGAGGAAGAGGGGACGGCCAAGGTGACAACTTCTGGATCAGAGGGCTCCTCGGGGAACAGAAACCCATCCTCAGTCACAGTAATTTTTTGTAGCCGAGGGTCGTTCGCTCGGATCACATGCTTCGGAACCGAGAATGATTTATGAACAGGAGTGTACCCCAAGATTTTGTGGGCGGCTCTAACTTGATGGTTGTCCTCGTTTACAAAAACTGACGCCCTCAGCACTTTATGCAAATCCTCCCTGTTGACCAGGTGGAAGTGGCACTCGAAGGCGTGCGGGTCTGCAGGAAGAAAACACATTCACATTAGTAACCAAACAAGCAATAAAAGAAAAAAAAAAAGAAAAAAAAAACAAGAGAACTTGAACCCCCTCCTATTCCCACTGCTCCACCTGGTATTCCCTCCGTCGTTGGGCAGTGAAGGCCATCGTGCCACTCTCCAGACACGATAAAGAAATCCTTGTTCAGCCCCTTGCTAGACTCAGGGAGGCAATGGATAAGCCGTACCCTGTCATCCCTTGTCTTCAGGTAATACGACTTGCCCTTAAGGAGCGGAAGGTTGTAACACCAGTTCACGTCGTGGTGGGTCAACCTCAGCCTCATCTTCTCGTTCAGGGCGTCCACACAGCCCAGAATCCTGAAGACATTTATTGCGCACTAGCTGGGGGCTAGCTGGAAGTGCGTAAGGTAGCCCCTCATCACCGGCCCCATGGGGATCCTCATACCCCCTTCGAGGAAAGTGATAATGGGAATCACCACTTCGCCCTTCTCTCTTCGAAAGAGCCACTCCCCATCCTCACAATACCTCAGGCCTACATTGCTAGGTATCCCATAGTTGGCGATGAATTTCTCCATCGCCTCCTCAGTGTAGACGTATTTCCTAAATCTAGTCATCCCAAGTGATGCCTAAAGGAACTAAGAAAGAACAAATGAAAGAGAAGAAGGGGTAAAGAGGAAGAGAGCTCAGAGAGGGATAAAGCGACTTATTGGGAAGAGGAGGAGCTCCTCGGACAGGCTTTTTGTACTGGAGATGTAAGTGAAAGTTTGGTTGAACTTAGGATAGACGCGCGAGAATTCTTGATTGCAAATAAGAAAAGGAAAAGCAGTTCGAATGGGTATTTATACCCCAAATCGAAGAACCATGCGGGTTTTCTCGCCCAAAAATGTGAGGCAAATCTCCACCGTTAGATTGGTAACGTCTCGTTGAACGTGGGGAGCACAGAGTCGCCTGAATTTAATGAAGGGCACGTTACGCACTCCGAAACGTCAGCAATGTGCCTTGGGCAGATGAATAGACCCAGTACTGACGGGGGATAAGGCTCGACTGGGCACGAAGCAGGCCCGAGGATGTCAAAATCCTTCTCCCCGCCCGAGGATGCATGCAGCAAGATTTTGAGGGGCTATTGTGGGGCTAGAAAATCAGGCAGCCTCGGCCCACTTTAAACCAGGCCCAAAGGCCCATGCCGAGGATGCATGTAGAGTCCGAGGATAAAAGTACGGTGTCCGGCCCCCAAGGAACATATCCGAGGACGACCTTGTCCTCGGACATCCGAAGCCTTTGAAGCACACGAGCACCACTCCACCAAAGAAGGGTCTTCTTGAATATCCAAGGAGGAAAGGGCAAGCGCCACGCGTCGGCGACGGGAGCACGGTGAAGGAGCAAGTCTAAGGCGAGCTGTCACCTTCACATTAAGTGCCCTCAACTAACGTCCTAGCCGCATTAATGAGGATAGGACTCCTGAACAGTGCTGTCTTGGGTGCTGCAACCCACAGGAGGAATGAGAATGCGGCTGATGGGACAGGCTCTCAAATGGTGGCCTGGCTGATCAACAAATGTAGGGTTATGATCAGTTGAGAGAGGTGTATATAATGTAAGGAATCTCTCTTAAGAAGGGGAGGGGAAAATCTGAATTAAGAAGGACTGTAGCAACTTATATTCTCTGAATCCTTGTAATCAATCTTCAAAGAAATAACAAGAACTCCAGGCTCCGGAAGGCAAGTCCGAAGAGCATTGTTGTGCATCCCAATTCATGTTTAGGTTGTTAAACCCACAGGCAACCATGCATGGCAGTTGCATTTTTTACTAGAGCCTAGTTCTTGAGCCCACTTTCTATAAATTCATTGCAAGGCAAGCTGGGTTTGGGTCCACTCTCTCAACCCGTAGAAGTGCTCAAACCCGGTTCCTACAAAAATATTTTGAAATTTCACCATCAATCACAAAGTCCTCAATTTTATGAGGGAAAAAGTCCATAAAGTTGAGCTTGTTAGGCCAAGTATTTAATATTATTAGTGGAACATGTAGGATTTATTAGGCGTTTTAAGTATCAAGTTATATTTTATAACATGCGGGAAGGAATGAAGGGATGTTTAGGCCCCAATTTGCCAATGAATATGAAAAGGGAAAATGGAAAGTGAGTAAGCGTTCAAACTACATTCATTTGATTACTTCTTTTTTTTGGTTGCTGTAAATTTGATTAATCTTTTTCTCAATTTACTCTTTCAATTCCTTCTCAAAAAAAAAAAAAAAAAAAGAAGAAAAAAAAAGAAAAAAAAAACTCTTACAATTTCTAGGTTATATTAAAATTTTATGTGAGAAGGGAAGAGGAATATTGCACCCCGTGCAATATATTAGAAATTGTATTGGATCTCAATCTTTGTATACCACCCAATGCTTTCATGTTGAAAGAGTCCAATGCTTCTTCTATATTTATTATTATTATTTTTTGGTTTCTTATTTTTGAAGTGACCAAATCAACAGTAGTGCTCTATTGGTGTAAGGGGGGTGGATTTTATGTTTGATATAAAGAGGTTGATTGATGATGCCAAAAATCGCCAGTAAGCCACACAGTCCTCACGTGCTCTAGATAGAATATGCGAAACAGAAACAAAGAAGACCTTACAGAGAATACCAGTGTGATACCGGCCAAATACCATCCGAAGGTTAAGTTAGAGAGAATTTCTACAACTCTAGAGTGTCAGAGCTGGGAGAATTACGCGTACCTTGATTTGTGAGAGTTTTGGAGTTTTTATAGTAGCGTAGAGTCGACCTTAATTTCTTGGTGGAGAAGATATTTCCTTGTAGGGAAGATTTTCACTAATATTATTTCCTTGTAGGGAAGATCTTCACTAATATTCACAATTTACGGGATTATTTCCTTACAGAGATTCCTATAATTACGATGGACATTTCCATACTAGAATCCTTGGAGACTACCCATTCCACGTGGGTGCCATGTAGATGCCATAAGAGTGACACATGGCTTCAACAGACTGTCTCCTTTTATCCGTTCAAGTTGCGAATCCGTCTACTAGCTTTGTTAGAGCAACTATACCGTCTCTTTTGGTTACCTCGTCTCTAAAGTCTAACTCCATTAATTCAATCCGTCTACCCTGGGATTTACCCTTATCATTGATCATATAGATTTTACCGTTATTTGGTGTAGTGTTTATCTATATATGGTGAAACAAATTATCTATGGCACGCAAGCTTAGCAGATTAACACGACCATGTCCTGTCTTTGAGAACTAATTTTCCGGTTCTAGAACTAAGACTAGCATTTCCCACAAAGTTCAAAGCCTAGATTATTTTAAATATTATTATCTTTTGTCATATATAATAACAATGATTGTATACAGTCTAAAAAATAATTCTCCGAAGTTAGATATTTTAAACCGTAAAGTTATGATACTTTGATTAATCCAAATGTTAATTTAGAATTACATAGTTGAAATTTTTGCTTTCGTGGATTGAAATGAGTTTATTAATTGGTATCACTCTCTTGATTTTCATTTTTCTTCTTTCCTCCAAAAAATAAAAAATAAAAAAGAAAGAAGTATTCTTCTTCCTCCCCTATAGGTCTTTCGACTTTTTTAGTTTGGATATAACATTGTGTTTAAGTCATTTACCTGTTTAATCATTTAATAATGTAGAGGTTTGGTTAACGGGTGTCTTTAGAGTATTTGTTAATATATGCACAATTTTAGGTAAGTCTTTACAAATATTGATGAAATGACGTTCTTATTATACTTTCTATCTTATGCCTTTATACATCATCCACCCTTTAGGCCTTTACCGGTATTGATATCATAAAATTTTTGATGAACTAAAAAAAATTATGATATTAATACCGGTAAAGATCATAATATCATAAATTCATAATAGATATATTTCCGTATGCAGTTGTGCTATAACTAAATGCTTGATATGGTTAATTTTTTTCCTTTCAGTAAAACTTATGCTCAACTGGTTTCTATTCAGGATTGGAAATTATAATAAAAGAATGCATTGCTTAAGGATCTTCAAGCTTATTCGCTGTCTTATAGACAAAATGCCTTAGAGAATGCTGCTATGCAATTATGATAATTGTCTATGTATATTGTCATATTTGATGTTTTCTTGGACCAGATGCTAGCTAGGTCTTTTTTTTCTTTTTTCTTTTTTCTTTTTTCTTTTTTGAAAAAGAAGTGCTAGTGGTCACTAACCCTATTTTTTTTACCGAAAGATATACCTTTGATATATATATATATATATATTTATTTATAAACTCAAATTCAGGTATATCCTTTAAGTTTTTTATCATGCATTTTTTCTTTTTCTTTTTCTTTCTTTTTTGGTAATTGTGAAATTTCTTTTTCCCCTCATAAAATTGAAGAATCTCTTATTATTTGTGAAATTTCTAGACTTTAATTTTACAAATCAAATGGTTTAAATACTTGCTTTGTTTCAAAACTAGGTTTAGTTCTTCTTCTTCTTCTTTTTTTTTTCTTTTTTTCTTTTTTTTTTGAAGTCCAAACTAGGTTTTATATTTAATATTATATTACTGAATTTGATAACAAGCACCACCTTGTAGATTTTCATAAAAATTGTACATGTTTTGTAATTACATGTGCTTGTTACATCATCATTAACATAGCAACATTAGCCAATGTCAATAGAAGCACCGTGTTGAATATAACCTAGAAATTGTAAGAGTTTTTTTTTTCTTTTTTTTTCTTCTTTTTTTTTTTTTTTTTTTAGAAGGAATTGAAAGAGTAAATTGAGAAAAAGATTAATCAAATTTACAGCAACCAAAAAAAAGAAGTAATCAAATGAATGTAGTTTGAACGCTTACTCACTTTCCATTTTCCCTTTTCATATTCATTGGCAAATTGGGGCCTAAACATCCCTTCATTCCTTCCCGCATGTTATAAAATATAACTTGATACTTAAAACGCCTAATAAATCCTACATGTTCCACTAATAATATTAAATACTTGGCCTAACAAGCTCAACTTTATGGACTTTTTCCCTCATAAAATTGAGGACTTTGTGATTGATGGTGAAATTTCAAAATATTTTTGTAGGAACCGGGTTTGAGCACTTCTACGGGTTGAGAGAGTGGACCCAANTTTAATCACGGTAAATCCTAACGATTGAAGCAGCAAAAAATTATACCAATTGACACTATTTCCAGAACACGCACATGGTCAAGAGATTTGTGATCTTATAAGAGGGTTCCATTGGTGCATCTTTCCTAAATTTGGGGTCTATTGATCCTTTTCTATCACCTAAGAAACAGGGGAAACAAATTAAGGGTTATCCTTTTCTTTTAATGACTAAGGTTTATTTTCACATTTGCATTTTCACTCTCTTGAAATTTGATAAGAATCTACAACCAGCCCATTTTGGTACTCTTCTCTCAATTACCATTTACCACACCCTGAATAAATTGAGATTTCCTTACTATGTTTTAAGTGTGTTTTGAGATATAACATATAAGTTTTGAGTAAGTTGAGATCACACCTTTAGGAATTCATTTTGGATTTGCATTTCAAGGAATTTAGTTTGAGACAAACATATCCCAAGGAAACTAAATTAAAACGAGATGGGACAAATGCTTTTATTTATTATTTATTGTATCTTGCAAATGCCTTATAATGCATTTGAGTGGTTTCCTTTTTCCCTGCAATAAGGTAGGATATAAAATTTAAATTCAAGTTCTCTCCCGGAAGAGATTAATTGATGCAACTAAATTAGAGCTCGACTCATTTGAGAGACTTATGAGCAATGAGTTATTACCAATTAAAATGCTTGAGGTTCATATCTGACCATATCCAATAGAGTTAGTGATAATTATCTTGCAAATCAACATAAATGATATTTTCAATCCTTTTTAACTATATATATATATATAATTACAAGAATAGAAGATGATGGATTTGATTCTTAAAAATGTTTCTGTTGAAAACATTAAAAAGTGTTAATTGAGTTAAAAAGTTATTGGTCAAATTTAAAAAAAAAAAATGTTAAATGACTTTTAATATTACTACCTTAATAATAATAACATAGTTCAATAATTTTTTAAATTGGATAGTGAAGGAAACTTGGAATTTAAAAAAAAAAAAAATTATATAAAAGAAGGGCAAAAACAAAACAAATTCCAAGTTTCCAACACCAGATAATGATTTCTCCTTGTGCTTGTAAAATTGATAAAGTTGTTAGAAATAAAGTCTAATTGGAATGTGTAAAGTTTGGGCAATGAAAAGGTTATTTGGGATGTGTAAAGGCTGAAATGTGTAAAGCTTATAGGAGAGATGTATGTCCATAATTGTACTCATTATTACAACATTATCCCATAAACTCTACAAGCATTCTAAGGTCCTATATATATGTGGGATTTCTTTACTGCAAATCTTAGAGAGATAAAAAGAATTGTGGATGACCACTTGAATATAAGAGTTCATCAATATATATTTCTTGTTCCTTTTATTTTGTTTTATATATATTTTCATCATTTACCAACAAAAGGCATTCAATTATGAAATTTAATAATCATTAATATAAGAGAAATGATATGACTACAATATTTTTACAACAAATTTTAAGTGGCAGGTTGTTACTGGTTATTATTGTTAGGACAAAAAAGTAATTTTAGTGTTATGTTCAAATTTGAACTAATAACAACTAATCACCTATGATTAGTTGTAAAAATGTTGTGTACGTAGCATATTTCTTAATATAAATATAGATTAGGATAAGATTACACTTACTGTAAAGAGTTAAAATAGATTATGATAAGATTACACCTACTGTAAAGAGTTAAAATAGATTATGATAAGATTACACTTACTGTAACTCTTTACTATGATACATAACTCTATAATTTTTTTCTTAGTAAATTAATATTTTCATAATTCTACCTTTAGATTATATATATAAAAAACATTATATATTCTCTTTATTCTTAACATATGTAAATCAAATTTTATAGCATCTAATTCACAAAATTATTCTGTTAAAAAAATAACAAAATTATATTTTACAAGCTTGGATGGTATAACAACGCAATGCAATTCAACTATTAATTTGTTGTAAGTTCTTATATAATAAAAAATTATGGAGCTATAACTTGAATATGACCCATATAAAAATGTGGGGATAAAAGCCCAAAATTATGTATTGGGCCTAAGGCCCTATTTGAATATTAAGGTGTGTTCGAAGAAGAGAAAATGATTAAGAAGGACCCCAGGTAGGAAAGATACACCTGGAAATGATCGAGAAATGTAATCCGAAGATATTGTTCTCCTCGAATATAAAGATTATCGGTCAAGCAAGTACCTAAGAGGTTCGAGTGACCTTCCTGGCAATCCCAATGATAAGGATAAATTTCAAGCATCTATGGAGAAGATAAGAACAGAGAAATATCTAAAGGAAAAACTGCTACTACCGCATTAAATGCACTGCAGCAACTTTTCTGGCCGCATTAATGTGGAGAAGACCTCTGAACAGTGCAATCTCAACTACCGCCACTCATGGAGAACCGATGAAGATGCCTGATGGGACGTGTACTGAAGTGAACGTTTAGATGAAGACAAGTGGACGATCAAGGTAGTCTAAAGAAAACTATATAAGTGTAAGATACCTCTTAGAGAGGAGGGAGGAAAAAAAAAGGGAAGCTCTAAGAATTGTATTAGCTGTTTAAACAATAATTGATCTCTTCGGACAACTGTTTATTTGAATTTCAAGTGTTTTTTCGTACTCGGTCACCCTTGAGAATCAGTGTTAGACGTTGTTTAATTCACTATCAATTTAGTTCTTTCACCCACTCTTTACAAATTTATTGTTTTGGGCTTGTTAAGCTCATACTCCATATCTCGTGGGCTTGGGTCACAAATTGATACTCTACAAAAAATATACATAATGTAATGTTGTTTAATTTTGATTGCCAAAAGTTATTATTTATCATATAATCATATAATAGAATAATATTTTTTAAACAATATGATACCATACAATTTTAGATCTAGTAAATTATATTTTTACAATGAAAATTTATTAATTTCAATACATAAGGAACCTCAACTTGTTTTGATTGTAAATGTCTTTGAAACATATATGTCAAAGAATAATTTTTTTTCTTATATTTGGTTGCCACCTTAAAAATTAGCAATAATTTTGTTATTTGACATGTACAAGAAATTACTATATTCGTATTGGAAGAGTTTGTTGTAATGGTCTACTAAATATGTATCTTTTTGGAGAAGTTTATTTATCTATCTGCCAAATTCGCTTGAAACAAATTGAAAGTATAAACCAACCATATGAAATTTTGTATATACATATCATATGAAATATATATATATATATATATTTTTATTCCTCATTTGATTTGGAAGAGTGGTCCCAAAACCCTAATTAATTAAATGAGTTTATTTTTCAAACTTTTATCAAGCTTATTACCAATCTTATAATTGAACCTAGATTTGGCTTTTTTATTTTATTTTATATATATATATATATATATGTATATATTATCAAACTTTATTGTTCATGAGCTTATTCATGAATAATTTATTTTATTTAGACTTAGCTCGTTTATCAAATAAATATAAAACTAAGTCTCAAACTTGACTTATTTAGAAACAAACAAACTTATATGAGCTATTTATTGAGTCAAATTTGAGTTGTTTATCTTTCTCAAAAAATAAAATTTGAACCGTTTATGAACAAAAGGGTAAAATACTATTTTGGTCCTTAAACTTTAATAAAATTTTGTTTTTTGTCTCAAAACTTTAAAATGTTCTTTTTTCATCCCTAAACTTTGTAAAGAGTTTTTTCAATAGTTTAGACACAACAATAGAAATGAAAGAAAAAAAAAATCAATAGTTTAAAGATAAAAAACAAATTTTTAATAAAATTTAAAAATATAAATAAAATATTTTTAATAATTTAAAAACGGAAAACAAATTTTTAAAATTTAAAATAAAAAAATAAATTTTTAATAAAATTTAAAGACTAAAATAATATTTTACCTTAAGCGAAATAATTTATTTACAGCCGTAGTAAACAGTAATGACACCCATTGGACCCATTGCAAAAAAGATTAAGATTTCATGGCATGTACACAACACAGGATCGTCTCAACTCCAAACAGTGCCTTAAGGTGCAATTTGTTGCTAACCACTAACAAACTGCCACGACAACACACGTCAGGTTCGATCGGTACCAAGTTTCGCATTTCTTATTTTCCCCAAATCTCCAAACCGAACCGCCGAGAAAACCCCTTATCTCTCTACAATTCTTCTGATTCCTCTGCCTACCCAACACATCTAACCATTCACCAAACTCAGACTAAATCTGGACCGTTAAAAAAAAAAAACCGCCGCCGCATCATAAAGTTTGCACCGCCGTCTCACCGAATTCCCATCACCTTTCATCTCTCAGGTACTGCAACTGAATTATTGTCAGCTACTAATATATGTTTTTGAGAGAAAAAAATTAGTTCTTTATTTTATTTTGGTTTTATAGGATATTGAAATATATTTAATTTATTTAGTGAGTAACCCAGCTGAGCATTAACGTTTATCCAATTGGCTATAGCTTTTTTTTTTCCTATTGTGTTTGATGCTGTATTTTATTGAAGGTTTGTTTAATTTCATATTATAGTATGAAGAATTTGCTATAAGCATGCTACCTAGGAACGCTGACAGAGACTCAGACATGCATACACATATTGATTTTCACGCCAAAAAGAATGTACCCATGTTGATTTTGTACTAGGAATCAGTTAGAAGTTCACATAGAAAGTGTATGGAACATTGATGGGCTGGTACTAACTAATACTATGTTGGTTTGGCAGTTTTTTGTTGAGAATAGGAGTTCAAGAATCTTCATTTTGATATTATACTATGCTTTAGATTTTTTTGAGGCTCATTGTGGTGCTCAACTATGAAGGGGGACATGGTTGAAGACTAGGTTCTGTTGTTGAGCATTGGTAACAATTTTATGCAGCTTCCTTCTGTGTCTTTTTTTTTTTTTTTTAAATACTTAATGGTGTGGAGGATGGGGAGGATTCTTTTCCTGTTGCCTTCTGTTATTGAATCTACTGGACATGCTCAATGTTTGATGTGTATACATCAGTATGTAACTTTGAGTTGCGTGTTAACATGAATTATAAAACTATCAAAGGTTGTTCTTCATCAGTTACTGCTGTATGTTTGTCTCAATTAATTTTTGCCCCTTGTCTACTGAACATCAGATGGGCAGTGGCGAACCTGATATAACAGGTCATCCACGGGAAAAGGATATCGAAAATGAATGTCAAACATCGTCCACATTCGTGATTGATACAGAGCAGGAATCTCAGAGCCCAAAAGAATCCTTTGTTGAACAGGGTCAGGTGGTTATTGGTGGTGAGCGTGAGAGTCAAAGTCCAACTGTTTCTTCTGTTGACAAGAGTCAGGTAGTTATTGACAGTGATCATGATTCTGAGACTCCAAGTGTTTCTTCTGTTGACAAAAGTCAGGAGGAAATTGATGGTGAAGACTGTCAGATCCCAAGGGTTTCCAACGTTAGCAAGTTTGAGATGGACGTTGCTGGTGAGCAGGAGTGTCAGAACCCAAATGCTATCTCTGCAGGGGTCAGTGTAGTTGTAAAGAGTGAGGATGATGTATATGTGATACCAAAAGTTGGCATGGAGTTTGAATCAGAAGATGATGCGTATAAGTGTTACAGTAGATATGCTGTTCTGGAAGGTTTCAGCATTCGAAAAGATTTTGTAAACAAAAGTAGGGTAAATGGTGCAGTTGTCTCTAGAAGGTACACTTGCTACAGACAAGGTTATCGGCCTACCAAATATAATTCAAATGTGAGGAAATCCCGGCAGGAAACAAGAACTGGTTGCTTGGCACATATGACTATTGCACGTCAGCCTAATGGTAAGTTTCGTGTCACTCATTTTGAGACAAAGCACAATCATGAGTTTGTTACACCATCTACAGCTCATAAGTTACCTTCACAAAAGAGATTAAAATTTGCTCAAGCAGTCGAAGCTGATTCAACCAGTCATTCTGGGATGGATGGGGTACCAAAACTTGGGATGGGATTTGACTCAGAGGATCATGCCTATGAGTTTTACAATACATATGCTGGACGGGTAGGGTTCAGTGTCCGGAAAGATTATGTAAATAGGAGTAAGATAGATGGTGCTGTGGCATCTAGACGGTTTACGTGTTTTAGAGAAGGTTTTAGACAGAAGGACAAGCGGGATATGAATGTGAAGAGACCTCGAAAGGAAACAAGAATTGGCTGTTTGGCACAACTTGTCATTTCTCGTCAGCCTGATGGTAAATATCGTGTCACTCACTTTGAAGAAAAGCACAATCATGAGCTTGTTGCAGCATGTAGAATTCGCATGTTACGATCTCAAAAGAGACTAGCTGTAGCTCAGGTTGTTGATGGCAACTTTGTTGATGGTTCTAAGATTGAGCCAAAATCAGCCTGTGAGTTACAATATAAGATGATTGGAGATTGTGAGTATATTGGTTATGACCCCATAGATTATAAAAATAAACTACCTTCCCGTCGTATGAGGGAGTTGAGGGAAGGAGAAGCAGAAAGGATGCAGCAATATTTTCAAAGCAAACAATTAAAAAATCCCTCTTTCTTTTATGCTATCCAACTTGATGTTGATGATCAAATAGCTAATGTATTTTGGGCTGATGCAAAGATGGTGGTGGACTACAGTGATTTTGGTGATGTGGTTTGCTTTGATACAACTTGCAGATTATATAGAGATTGCCGACCTTTTGCAACTTTCATTGGGATGAACCATCATAAGCAGATGGTGATTTTTGGTGCTGCACTTTTATATGATGAAACTGTTGAATCTTTCAAATGGCTGTTTCGAACTTTCATAGAAGCAATGTCTGGGAAGAAGCCAAAGACTATCCTCACAGATGAAGATGCAACAATCACTGAAGCAATTGATTTAATATTGCCTGGAACACCTCATCGAATGTGTGTATGGCATGTGTACCAAAATGCACTTAAGCAACTTAATCACATGTTTGTGGACTCAGGTTCTTTCATTAATGATTTAAGCAGTTGCTTTTTTGAACATGAGGAGGAGGAGGATTTTATTAATGGATGGAAGGCTATGCTAGACGTTTATGGTCTGTGGGAAAATGATTGGTTGCATGAGATATTTGAATGTAGAGAGAAATGGGCTGTAGTATATGGAAGGCATAACTTTTGTGCTGACTTAAAAAGTGCACTATTGCGTGAAAATTTTACTGCTACCTTAAAGAAGTATCTAAAGTCTGACTCAGATGTGCTTCCATTTTTCAAACATCTTGGGAAGGTGGTGAATGAATGGCACTATAAAGAATTGGAAGCTAATTTTGATATGAGCCAACATATGCCAAGACTAATGGGGGATGTAATTATGTTGAAGCAGGCAAGAGATATATATACACCAAAAATTTTTGAACTGTTCCAGCTAGAATATGAAACATGTTTAAATATTGTTGTAAACCAATGTACTGAGAGTGAATCATTGTTTGAGTACAAAGTTAGCATATATGGGCAACCCCGCGAGTACACGGTTACTTTTAATTCCACTGATGAGACTGTTGCCTGTAATTGTATGAAATTCGAGTTTATGGGAGTTTTATGTAGCCATGCATTAAAAGTGCTCGATTATAGGAACATAAAGCTGCTACCAACTAAGTACATCCTGAAGAGGTGGACAAAAGATGCAAGAGTCTGAATAACAGAGGAAATTTTTGGGGCTCCAGATAGGAATATTACAAGTTGGCTGCAACGAAGCTGATGAAGAGATCTCTAACATGTAACAGTTATTGTTTATGGCTGCTAAATTTGACTAAATTGCTCGAAGAAAATTTTATGTAAAGAGTGAGCAGTCTGAACTATGTGCATATTGTACAAAATAGTCCTGTATACCTTCTTTCATTTCTATCCCCCCCGGGGGCCTTTTTTTTTTCCTCTTTTATGAATAAGGAAATTGTTTTCTTTCGGGTACTCAATGTTGGAGATCGGTTTGTCTGATGCCGCAGATGACCATTTGCAATCAGAAATGGTGACTCTTCATGCTAGCATTCACCAAAATTGATGGCTTCCCTTAAGCAAATGAAAGGCAGGCACAGTTGAGGTGTACCTAACAATTTAAATGTTTCTCTATTTTATTTTCCCCTAAAAAGGTAGCTTGGCAATATAGATATGTTTATGTTGAAAGGCCCTTTTATTCATCATCCAAAATGTGGAAAAGAATCTGGTTTATATTATTCTAAATTTCTAATTATCTGAGTACTTCATTCAAAGTTTCATACTTCTTCTTGGCTCCAATTATGGAGATGGGTGCATCATTAAACAAGCTCTGTTGTGGAATTCTTATCCTCTTTTACTGTGTTCACATTATTACAGCGATCCCACTGTAGAATCAACCTGTAACTACCTAAAATGCATACTGAATAAGCCAAGCTTGATTATGCACCAAGAAATATGTTGTTACTTCTCCCCCAAACATGTATTTATTGTTGGGGCTGGTGGATTGACATAGAAATCTGTTGCTTGCTAGGTTATGTAGCAGAGTTTCAAGTTCATAAAAATGGCTGCTGCATTCTTCATGGTGAATGGCAACCTGAACTTGAGGTCCCAAATTTGAGCAAGATTTAATGTACTTAAACAAAAGCAAATGAATCATTGCTTATTTTCTGACCTAGGTGACATTCATTTCCTAATTGTCATATGTACTTGTTCATTTCTGTTACTTCAACTGTGTGAAGGTGTAAATAAATTGATTTCACTACCACGGACATTTTGGCATTTTACCCCCTTTTTATTATTATTTGGCATTATACCCCTGTTTCGAAAATATATAGGTGCGTGCCCCTGTTTCGATACTCGATGACCCTAAAATCGAGTTACTTAAAGTATTCGATTGGTTTAAAATTGAGTTATGTTTGATCAAACTTAAAAAAAAAATAAAAAAATAAATAAAAAATGGCATGGAACTCGAGTTTTATGCAAAAAAATTTTAGTGTCATTCAGGGAGCCCTATAGTGGCATTTTTTAATCCCTATAGTGACGTTTTAAAGCCCTATAGCGGCGTTTTCCTGCAAATTTTTTTTCCCTAAGTGTGATTGTCCCATGGTAGGTTCAGGGAGCCCTATAGTGGCGTTTTTAAGCCCTATAGTGGTGTTTTGGAACTTGATTTCCATAAAATCGAGTTCTATGCAATTTTTTTATTTTTTTTATTTTTTATTTTTATAAATTTGATCAGGCATAACTCGATTTTAAACCAATCGAGTACTTTAAGTAACTCGATTTTAGAGTCATCGAGTATCGAAACAAGGGCATGCACCTATATAGTTTCGAAACATAAGCATAATGCCAAATATTTTTGCCCAAAGGGGCAAAAGGCCAGAATGTCCTCACTACGAGAGTACTTTCTTCAATTTAAATTATTGCCTTCAGATTACAGAAGCAAAAAAACATGTGGACTCTGTGTTAGGGACTCTGTTGGGCTAAGGCCTAAGGGGAATTTGCATAGACCTTCGGCCTAATGTAATGAACTTATATGTGTGTTTCAGGATGCTACAAACTTTAGAAATAAATGAACAGGTGTTCACTTTGAAACTCAAGTAGTAACTTGGATATAAAACTCCAAGGGTAGCACAAGTGGTCAAAGACCATGGCTCATGAAGTGATCATCATTGATTCAATCTCCCCCTGTCGTTCTCCTCATGGTCACTCACAATAATGGGAAGGAGAGGGGAGAAAGAAGAACATATTGGTGTATACACGTGAGAGTGTGACTAATTTAAGTCCTAGATTAGGTTTAGTCACAAGAGTGATATAAAAATTAATTTTCAAACCCATACATGCTCAAGCTTTAGGGTTAAAGTGGTGTATAATACCTTATATCAAGGTCTCACTTGAAAATTCTCGAAGGTGTTTATCTCCACCACAAGTGGTATTAGAGCTGACTGTGGGTTATGGCATGGTGGATGATAGTTGTCTACTTTCCCTTTCATAGTTGAAGAGATTAGAGTGGCTTGCAAGGGTAAGTTTGTAAATGAGAGTGGGTAAATCCATATCGGGCAATGGTATTCACAAGTGTGATTAATTGATATATTAATATGATAATAATTATTGTTGTTTATCTCCCCAAAAAAACTTGGGTATAAACACACTCTGCACACGTGCCTAAGATATGTACACAGCATGCCACTCTTCAGTTACAGTGTTGTTGGCTATATATTTGAAATTTTCTAGTTGTCAAGGGCTTATGAATTCCACTTCAGTTCCCTCTAAATCCTAGCAAATTTGATTTTTCTATACAAGTCTAGATATTCATAAGATGAAACCCTTTTCTAAATTCACCTCACAACTCCGCATGGTAGGTGCGCTTCATAAGGTACACAATGCATATAGTTTAAAGTATTCGGTACAGACGAAGGAAAGTATTTTACAATATAAATGTCTACCAAGTACTAATTCTAGAAATAAACTTTGCATAAATGTTGGAATTTACTCTACACAAATGGTCCCATATTGTTGGCAATTTCCTTTTGGAATCCAGAATCCCCATGCAAGTCTGAGAGTCGCTTGAAGCTTTAAGCAACAGTGGCATTACTGAATAATATTGGACATTGTTCAATGATATTCTTCTCCCCATGTCTATTTGTAATATTTGTAGTTCTGGCTATCCATCTGAATATTTGGAGATGTATTCTCAGGAGTATCCACTACAAATTGTGAAGTAAGAGAACGAGTCGGAGTTTGACTATCCTTTCCCTGGACACGCTTGGAGCCACTTCTTTTGATTGTAGGCCTCTCTACTATGATGCGAGTGGGCTTTCTACCTAACATGGGTGACTGAGGATGTGTTACTGGAACCTGCAACAAAGAAGGGTGGAAAATATGCTAAATTAATCATAATTTTCGTAGACTAAAATGACATCACTCAGAATAGCTTTTAGGCAGAAGTTCTGTATATATGAAAAATTTGAAAGATGAACTATGAAATAAGTCGTAGTTATTTTTGCAAGAGCTATTGTTGGAGATGAGCTGTAACTTTTGCGCAGCAGCTGTTCTTGGAGAACCTGCACGTCTTACCCATCATGATGTGATGAGGAAGTCAATGATCACACTTCCTCAGCTATAGAATAACTTTAGATAAAGCCATATGTTCTATGTTCTTAAATTGATATTTCCTAGCTGCTGCATTAAGTTGATGTATTTCTGGTTGCTTTGTGATCTGTCGTGAGTACTTATTGCAGGTATTATCCAGAGCTCTGTAAACGATTGAGCCACTAATAATTGTTGCAGCAGCTCTGTTTAATTATACCAGGTAGACTAGTAAGGTAACAAAGATTAAAGATACCTTCTTTATCTCGTCCTTTGGCTCTTTCCTTTCCTTGTAAAAATTAGGCAGTGGCCTGGCTTTGAAGCAAAGGGTTTGGCGCAATTTTCTAATTTCTGTTTCTGCTTTCTCCTGCACAGATGGTCATGGGTTCAATGTCACTGATTGAGCCAAGTTATTCCAACTAAATATAGTTTTTACTGACAATGTAATGCAAAGACTGCCATAATTTTCCATTTAGACCCATGAAGCTGCATGGCATTCCAGTTTACATAACAGTATGCTTAGGTAACTCATATAAAACATATCTGGATTCAAATGAAGCTTTGTTAATGAGATAATAACCTTGAGTGTCGTTTGCAGTTGCACCTTTTGTGCCTCATTAGCATTGAATTTCTCTTCTAGCTTCTGAAAGCAACCAAGGAGAAATAGCAGAGTTATACAAATGCTTAAGATACATATCTGTAGTCCACAAAATAAAGTTCATTATATAAAAATGTGAAAGCACCAAGATCAACCCTTGCCTTCTTTCTTCTTTCGGCTCTTTCTTCTGTCCTAAAGCTGAAAGGGGTGGATAAATTTGGGGACTGCATTTTGTTTCTGCATGCACTCAAATATTTGGAACAACTGGCATTAAAAAAAATTATTATCAGAAGAACTTAAAGGACCTTTACTTATGAAGAAAACACACACAACTCAAAGGGCCTTTAACTCCTTAATGTTAAAAAATGATATGGTCCACATCAAATATTAGTTAACTAAATGTTTGACTTGGTCTTCTCAACAAAAATTATGAAAAATTTCTTCAGTATTTTTTTCTCTGTTCAGTCTTAAGATAGGTTCTTACTCATTTCCGTGTGTTCCATTAGCAGTAGAATGGGATTTGATATGCTGATGCTAGTAATTCTCTTCTTTTTCATACTATCCCTAGTTTCATGATATCAGCCCTATTTAACCCTAGTTCCATGCTCTACTGTCCCTAGTATCATAAATTCTCTATGTAGTAAACAAATGCAAACAATGTCTCTAAGTGAAATATTCTTACTCAGAAGGGAGCAAGCGCCATCTTTGGCCGACTGTTTTACTTCCGGAGGCTGAGGGATGGATTGGTGTTCTGGCCCTGTGATTTATAGATGTTGCAGTATTTATGTACAGGAGCTCAAAGTTTTAAACAAATGCATAATCATTTGGAAGGTATATAACATTCAATTTATTTATTTATATAATTATTTTCTGATTCTACTAATTTCAGTTACCTTCTCTTCTCTGACCAAGGGGTAGCTGAAGATTGCTTTTCTACGTCATTTTTAGATACCTGCAGTTTGAAGATGAACTCATCTTAGTGCAAAGTTAGTAGTTCATTCAGTGAAAGAAAACGGTCAATTTAATTGAGTGGCCAACTGGCCAAGTGCAGGGAAATAAGAAAGCACCATAGTTGGGGTCCTCAAAGGAGTTGAGCAATCCTTAGATGCCTTAGAAGAACTAGCACCAACTCTTGAACTTTCAATCTTCCGCATAACTGTTGAAGTGAATCTATTAAGTTCTCTAATAGGAGTGAAATTGACTGACTTATGAATTGATTTTGGAGTTGATCTCTTCCTATCTGTACAGTCTGTTGCAGGCTTCTGGTTCATTGGAGTGGCATTATAATCCTTCTTGGGACAGATTGGAACTGTGTGTTTGGCAGGTGAAGATGGGAGCTTAGATGCTCTATTATGAATCAACGGCTTCAAGGAAGAAAGTGATGGTTTCTTCTTGCTCATTGGTGCCAAAGAATCTTGATTTGATTTGGAACTCTATTGCAATAACAGTCAGGTCAGCACTATGACCTCAAATTCAAAACCAAAAGTCATGGACATAAATCAATAGTGTTTACCTTCAACAGAGGTTTCTCCATTTGGGGTGTTCCCCCAAGCTCCGTTTCAGTTACCGTGTGATTATCAGCATCATCTAGGTGGTTTGATTGTTCAAATTCCAAAGAATTCTTCACAAAAGCTTGGTTTTTGGGTTCCGGAGCAGCTACATCCACAATATTACTTTCAAATTTATCTATCTCAGCATTTGAACTATATTTATTGTCATTAACAATGGAATATGCCCCACTATTTGGGGCCTTGACCTCATGTTGTTGGTTGACAACCTCGTCGGATTTTGAACTCGTCGTCTGCGAATTATTGGTACTAATATTGTTAACAAAATCTTCTTCAGCTGGTTTTGAGGCATTATTTGATGCAGCATGTGCTTGTTCAAGCAAGGCTGCTGCCTTTTGAGCAGCAATTTTCTTGTAATGAGCTTCAAAGAAAGCTTTCTTCTGAGCTACAGAGCCAGGCCGGGCATACCTTTCGGCTTCTTCAACATAGCGGTTGTGGGAGAAGCTTGACCACTTCTCCCATGCTAAGGACTCTGACATGAATCTCCCAAATGAGATTGACTGCCCCAGAGCATGTATGGGGTTTCCCTGAAGTAAGTAATGTTTCTTAGAGCCATCTGAAACTTAACTATAGTAATTTTGAGCAATTACAAAAGATTTGGTATTAATGAAACCACGTCAGTGGAAAGGTGAAGAATGTGCTGGAAAACAAATTTACTTCTCAGTTTTAATCTAGTGAGAAAGCTAGAAAGTACTACCCAGTAGAACCTCATACAATTATAACTAAAACTTTCAGGTAAGGGTAATTCAACTAGTAAATGCAGAAATAGTGCATAACATGCAATTTCTAGCTCTATTATTTTCCTCAGTTTCTCAGCAACCAAAAATTTTGCCAGAGAAACAAGAAAAGCAAAGCAAAAATCTTCAGAAGCCTCATTATGAAAATAATGCAAGATAAAATCTTTGAATTGCAAGCACCCAATATATAATCCAAGTCAGAAAAACAAAACAAAACCAAAAAAAAAAAAAAAAAGTACTCAAATGAATAGTGAAGCTTAATGAACAGACCTCATTAGCTTCATTGGGAATGCCAGCAGTGTAAGAGAATGGTTGCATGAGACAAGCAGAGTCTCCCATGCTTATTCAACTGTTAAAACCTCAAAAGATCCAAACTTTAGAACTCTTGTGCTTCTTCTCTATTATTCTATGTTGTCTTTCTCATATGGGTATGATTCAAATTTGAAATTCAAACGGAAAGCAACGTTGAGCCTATCTTTGTGGAAAAGTAGGACACAGCCAGATGAGGAAAAAGTATAGTGTAGTGCATTCT
>NW_027070056.1:0-11805 GCF_002906115.3 Quercus suber
TGCCTAAAATGAACAGGCTCAGACATTGGAAACTCAACTAATCCTAGATGTAATAGAATCGTATGAATAAAAACAGGGAAAAACAGACCAAGAGCATTAGAACTACTCCTATGAACCTCAATCAAAGAACAAATGAAAAGATGAGGAAAACTCATAGAAACTTTTGTGACAAGAGCATACAAAAATGCACATCTCTTCAAATGAATAATGTGCAAGTGAAAGATAGGCAAATGAAATGGCAAGAAATCCGAAAAAAGAGATAATGAATCTCAGTTAACTCGTGAAAGGTGATTCGAGGATCAGAACCCCACTGGATAGAAGACCTAGTAAGATATGACATGACGTCATCCAAAGGAGGGGTCTCATTGTAGGGATAGACAAGATGCTGGACCAAAGGCACCCTAAGAGCAGAGGCCACTACCATAGGAGTAATGGTGTACACTTCACCCCATATCCAACTCTTCACCTGAGTGTTGAAATCATAGGAGTGGACAAAGAGGTTTGAGTAAAACTCTCTGATAAAGGTAGCTGGAGGGGGATGTGAAATATCCAATAAAGGAGTCAAACCCTACGCTCAAAGTTTCTCCGAATCTCACCATCTATCGCATCTAACACTACCTTCCTCTTAGCCCATACATTCCTACGAATGTTTAGCTTCTCATAAATTTCCTAGTTTTTCTCACTAAGGAACCTCTCACTATCAAAGGAATGAGAAGAAGTAGAGGTGGATGTCCTATGAGCTCTAGTCTTCCTAACCATGATGCTAAAGATCAGAAAGGAAAGACATAAAAGAGACAGCAGACAAAAAAAAAAAGAAAAATCCAAGGCAGACTGCAAGTTAGAATAGAAATAATATAGAAAATCACAATCTATATGATGCATGAACAATATCAACACATGATGTATGCTCTAATGTAGTGAAAATAAGTTCAAGTGCACTTTAAAATCACAAAATTGGCTTGACCATGAGCTTATATAAAAAAAAAAACCCCAAATTTTGAAATCTACTTTCAAAAAACTCAAAATTTGATCAGTTGCATTACAACACAAGATAGATAACAGTATATAATGATCAAATTAATCAACCCAACAAGCCAATTTCATCACATTATGCTCAATTCAACAAATCCCCAATTCGGGTAGTTTCAAGTCCTAGAAAATTCAAATTTTCCCAATTCATCAAATTGATCAAATTAAATCACAAAGATTATGTTAATATCATCCCATAACAAAAACCCATTGATTAATTTAGAAAGAAAATATTGAAATCACCAAAATCCCCAAATTTTCATAGATTTGAAATTTCCCAAAATGCATGAAAAATATGCGTGAAACATGAAAATAAATGAAAAATGAGGGGCAAAAATGTCTTACCGGCTTTAGAAGACAAAAACCTTGCAAACGTTTTGAAAACGACAAAAAATTTCTTTGAATCCTTGAGCAATTGAAGAGAGAGAGAAAGAATTTTTGAAAAAGTTTGAATAGTGATAGAATACGTGAAAACTCAAGGTTTAAAAAACTTTCTATGCGATTTTCGATTGATCGAAAATAGATTTGATCAATCGAAAATTACATTCGATCGATCCAGAAGAAATCGAGTAGCGATCAAACCAAGAAAATTCAAAACGAAATTTTAATCGCAATTTCAATTGGTCAAGACATAGGTTCGATCGATCGATCAAAAATTTGGAAAATCAATTTTTTGAAAAACAGAGCAATTTAATGCAGAAACTCCTTAAACTATAGTATTTTATGAATAGAATGTATGAGTATGAAATGAAATGCTTTTCAAAAATACTTGTATTAAACCCAGATCTCCCAAAAAAAAGATTTTCAATCAGTTTTCCTTAAATTCTCAAACTTCAAACACATTTGCATTAAAAAAAAAAAAAGGAATTTTCAAACTTGGATGGCCACAAAAAAAAAAAAAAAAAATCACACACAATAACATGTACAAAGTTTAGCAAAGAGTAACTTGTATAGTGTGTGCAACTAGCAAAACCTTGAGACACATATGAGATGATATGTAAATAGTGAGCAATCACAATTTCTACAAAATTCATCACACAAATTTGAAAGAGATTATCACCTAAAGAGTTACATCATATAACTCCCACATCTCCTAAAAACCAAGCTTGCAATCATGTAGGTTTCTTGATTTACCTCATGATGTAAACACCAATTTTATTTGATCAGAAACTTATTAAAATAACCAGGATAATGTACACACCAATTTTATTTTATTATGAAGTTATTATAGCCCAATAATGTGCACACCAATTTTAGCATTTAAACTAAGGCTACACCTTATGTTCTTTTTGTGCATGTGCTACATTTTCTCCAGAACAAAATCATATGATATACACTAAGGTGTTCATAATTGGCTAGTAAACAGTGGTGAGATGGTTATTTATTCCTTTCTCAATAAGTTCAAATCTAACAATCAAAGGCATGTGACTTCAAAATCAAGACAAAGTGATCAAAAACTATAAACATCTTCCCACACAACATGCACTACAAAGCTCAAACTAGTAAAGTGCAATAACTAAACTCATCAAAGCTAAACAACGTACATAAACATGTTATATAAAGATAATATGACCAACCTTGATTTCAAATCTAAGAAAAATAATACAAAACACATTTTGCTTCCCTTTTCCTCCTCTTTTTTTTTTGAAAAGAAATAACAAAAACAACCTAGAATGAAATGCATGAAAGTTATGCAATGCAAATCCTAGAAAAAAAAAAAAAAAAAAAAAAAAACAAACAAACAAACAAACAGGAAAAAAAAAAAAAAAAACAAAAAACAAAACAAAACAAAGAAGAATGGTCACAAAGAGTAAAACGATGATGCACAAGGACCATGTCAGAAAGACTCAATTAGATTAAGCCTTTTGCATCCAAAACGTTTTAGATGCAACTCTAGCATTGGAGTTGTTATTCGAATTAGAATTCTGAGCAACTCCAAGATTGGAATAAAGGTTTAAAACCTTTACCAACTCACCAATAAGTACCATAGGATCTTGTGCTTGAGGCACAGGTACTTTTGGTTTATTTGCGTACTTAGCAGTTTGTAACTTGAAACAATTTAGACGAATGTGCCCAGACTTTCCGTAAAAATGACAAACTCCTACAGGTCTATCATGCAACTTGCCCTTAGGAGGGTTAGGAGTCTTAAGATTAGACTTTTGAAAATCAACCCTAATCTTCCTAGAAGGTATAACTTCTACTGGTTTGACAATCTCACTCACAAGAGGCTCAGAAGAAGAAACAAAATTAGTGGAATGAGTTTAAGGCATAGTGATACTTTCTACAAAACCTAAACCAATTTTTTCTGAGGGAGACTTTTGAACACTCAGCATGTGATCAAGTTTGGAACTAGCAGACCTATTTGTTTGTTCTCTAGCAATAGATAATTCAAGTTCCAAATTCTTAACTTTATCAAGCAAAAACATGTTTACAGTCTTCGCATTATTTAACAATTCATTAGCATCAAATAGTTTTACAAGCAAATTTTTCATATCAAGTTCAAGAGATGCAATTTTCTTTAAGCCTAAATCAACACTCATAGCATCCTTTGCAGATGTTAGGACATATATGTTTTAACTTGTTTAAGAACATATGTCACTTAGTTATGTATATTGGCTAATCCTTTGACAAAACGCACTTTGCTTGTAATTGGGTAGTTCTAGGTGTTTTTAATACTTCAAGAAACAATGTTTCAAGGTCAAGTGTTGAAGTCATCAAGTCTGTCCAAGAGAAAGCAAGTTGAAGTACAAAATTTATAAAGCTCGACACCTCTCGACAGCTACCTCGACACCTGCTATCTGTCGAGATTTAAAAAGTCAGATTTCCAATCTGATTTTCTTGGGATCCGTGAATATGTTAAGTTCTTGACCTAGTTCATCTTCCATCAAGAAGTTGCTGTGTATTTGCACCATAGGGTTTTGTAACCAAGCATCTTCCTGCTATTCATCAGAAAGGATGATCTGAAGAACTTTGCAGCCAACTATTCTTCATCAGTTGGTGTTCTGAAGTCGCGTACTTGGATCCGCACATTGGTTAGTCACGTACTTGGGAGCCGTGCATCAAAGGTGGAGACTGTCACTACAGATCAAGTCCAATTGGGTATTGGGGTAAGGGTTCAACTGTAGGTTGGTAAGGTACTTGGGATTCCTTTACTTGTAACCGCTTGATTTGATAATAGTGGAGTTTCGGGAGTGGTGACCTGAAAATCACCCGGTGGGGTTTTTGCCATTAGGGTTTTCCCCATTCGTAAACAAATTACCGTGTTATTTATTTTCCGCTGCATTTTTAGTTGATTGGTGATTTGTTTGTGCTTCCATAAAATTGCATGATTAATTGATTAATTAATTACTTGGCTAAATTAATTAATTAGGGTTAATCACAAAGGGTCATTCAGATTATGACCTATCAGCAGAAACTTTGTAAAGTTTATTGTAGGCTTCTTGCAAATCTGCATCTTCAAAGAGTTCCCCATTAGAAGGGTTTTCTTCAACAGCAGCACTTTCATCAACTATAGCAGTAGTTGTGAAAGCAATGAAGTTTCTATTCTTATCACTACCAGACTCATTGTCAGAAACTTCATCATCATTAAGGGTTACAGCCATAGCCTTACCCTTAGACCTTAAAAATGTAGGATATTCTGATTTCACATGACCATACCATTGACAACCAAAACATTTTTGACCTATAAAATTATTAGAAGATTGACCTACTTTGTCTATAGGTTTTTTCAGTGTTATTCACCTTAGTGGGATCATTCCTCCTAAAGTTTCTAGGTTCAGCATTATTTTTACCTCTTGCCCTTCTATTATTGTTTCTAAGAAAGTTTCTAAAGTTCTTAGCAAGTTAGGCAATCTCTGTAGTAGAGAGTTCATCATCAAATCCATTCACATCAACATCATCAATAGACTTAAGAGCCATTAATTTGGATTTGCTTGTCTTAGGTAGGTCCAACTCATAGGACTGAAGAGATTCTACAAGTTCATCAACAGGGATGGAGTCCACATCCTTGCTTTCAATGATGGCAGTCACTTTGGGTTTACAGTTCTCAGTCAAAGATCTAAGAAATCTTCTTAACAATTTTAGGTTGATCATAAATTTCACCCAAGTTATAAGCAGAATTAACAATATCATTAAGCTTAGCATATAATTCATCAAGACTTTCATCATCAGACATCCTAATGCTTTCAAATTTAGTTGTTAACTGCTGCAACTTATTGATCTTAACTGCCTTTGTGCCTTCATGCATAATTTGGAAAATATTTCATGCAGTATGAGCAACCTCAACATTAGAGATTCTCTTGAATTCCTCCATAAAAAAACAACATTAAAAATAGCATTCATAGCTTTGCTATTACAAGCAGTTGCTTCTTTCTAAGAAGTTTGCCACTCAATAACAAGAGTAGTGGGCTTCTCCCATCCGTATTCAATAGAATTCCAAACTCTCTCATCAATAGATTTTAGGAATGCTTTCATCCCTACTTTCCAATAAGCATAATTATTCCCATCAAAGTGAGGTGAAATCACAAGTGAGTGACCGTGTTCAATGACAACAGGGGTCAAGGATTAACTCTTAGATCAAAAGATCTAAACACTAAAGCTAACTTGCTCTGATATCACTTGAACGTTTTTAGACCCCTTAAACACAACCAGATTAACCTAGTTATTTAGCTAAGTGATTAACTTAGGTAAATTATGCAGATCTAGATTAACACAGATAAATCATATCATTGAAAACAGTGCGGAAAATAAATAACATAACAATATGATAACCTAGGAAAACCAAACTGGTAAAAAACCTGAGGAGGATTTAACCTAGCTATTCTCAAGGTAAAACAGATCCACTATGAAAGAATTGAAGTTTACACAATAGCGACTTAGACCACTAACATCCTATTGCTACCTCGAGTAGGAAACTTACTACCACGACCACGTAACAGCTCCGAGTCCAAGGACTACTTCTTTCTTGGATTCACAACAAGTACAAGTACTCCCGTTTGTGTATCTTTCAGCTCTTTATGCAGCAACTGAATCGATTATCAAGCTCTTGATATAATCTTAATTCTTGATAAGCCTAAGTATATGTGAAAGCAAGCACCTCTAGATCTCACAAGAAATTCACATACACAGTATAAACAATAACTGCAACAACAATAAAATGTGACTAGGGTTTTTCCTTTTATACTTAAGACAAAACATAAAACTCTACACGTCAAACGGACTTGGGCTGAGTTGGAAAATTCTGCAGAAAAACAATCTGCCCGAGCTTCGATCAATCGAGTCTAATTTTCGATCGATCGAACTAGGCAGCTTTACACAGTAAATCTTGCAGTAAACTCGATTCCAACTTTACACATAAACATACTTTGAGCAAGTCTAAAACAAGACTTAAATGTTTTGATCATGGTTTGCCAACATTACAAAATGAAGTTCTAATACATTTAAACCTAAAGTCTTAAAACCCAACACAACTAAAATAATAATTTGAAGTCATGATTTCCATATGTGCAACAAGTTTAACACACAGGGCCGACCCTAGGCCTAGGCCACTTAGGCCACCACCTAGGATCTCCTACTAGAGGAAGGCCCAAAATTTTGAAGCAAAAATTGATATATTTTAAATAAATAAAAAATTGGCGATATAGGAAAAAAAATAGTTTTCTAATTTTCCTCTACTTTTAAGAAGTCCTAAAGAATTGAGTAATGCTAGAGATAATATAACTTTAAATACATGGGTCTTACAAATAGAGTAATGCTACAATTACAAACTATTTCACAACATTTTTACAAACTATCGTTGTGGCCAACTTCTTTCTGGTTCTCATCTAGACCTACCAGTAATATCATTTTTTTATTTATCTATAATCATTCACCACATCATTAGTTTGTAAAAAAATTTGTAAAAGAATTTGTATCTCTAGCATTTTCAGATATGTGTCACTAATTGCAAGAAATAATTCAGATAGGAAAATGCTAGAAATATTATTAATTTTACTTGAAAACTTTACAAATTGATGTGACAATAAATATGATATGTGGACGTCAATAACTTATTAAATGTATTTTTGAATTATTTTTTGTGATTAGTGATACATCTTTGTAATTAAGCCTCATGTTGTAAAATTTATAATATCCCTAACATCATTCATTTAAGTACTTGTTTATTATCTTCTTGAAGTGTCACTAATTGCATTCATTTCTACATCGTTTGAAAGATTTTTTAGTAAAATTTGTAATAGCTTTATCATTTTTCCAAAAAAAAAAAAGCATATTACAAAATAAAAGGAATAGATTTTTGTTATAAAAAACTTATGATATTAAATACTAGTTAAATATTATTTAAATGATAACAAAAAGGCCACATTTAAATATATATATATATATATCGCCTTAGTCCTCCAAATTTGTTGGGCCACTCCTGTTAACACAAAAATATATATTTGTGTGGGTGTGGCTAATTAATGTTGGATATTGATCAATGCGGTGCTTCTTGCAATATAAGTTTGAAGCCTAAAAAAATGTTTGAAGCCTATTGAAGGGTACTTGTGAGACATTAAATACAAAAAAAGAACCTTACGTACTGAAAATTGATTTGAAAATGAAATTCCAAAAAAAAAAAAAAAAATTACATACCTTAAAAATAAATTCTACATATATATGTTTCCCACCAACCCTCTTCTTGTTAATCAATGTCAGGTGACAACCAGAGTTCCCCCAAACACTTCAGTGGACTTAAACTATAGTTCCAGTGAAGTGATCAAGGGAACTCTAGGGGACAACTGACCTTTACTTTCTCTTATTTTTGTTAATTCTTGGTAAGGCAATGTACAGTAAACCCTACTATTTATAGAAGCGAGGTTCTCTGTATCTTTAGTCACGTGATTTTGTAATGAATTCCTTTGGAATAGAAGGACCAATAGGGATGAAAAATATCCTCCTATATGGACATTTGAATATTGAACCTAGTCAGAATAATGGGTCACATGAAGGGTAGAGAATCAAAATTTGTTGAGTGGTCAGAAGCTATCCTACGACTGACCCAAACTTTAACTTCCTTTGATCTCTAATATATAGTCTGTCATTTTTCAACATGATAAGGGTACAAAAGATTGAAATTTGGAAGTTCTTCTTAGCCTAACAAACACATTAGCATTACATACCTAGTTTGACAAGTGGCCATGAAGCATGTGGTCCTACACCTTATCGTTTCAGCAAGCACGTAATGATTTTCACAATATTTTTTTCATAACTATTAACTAGAAAAATTGTGATTGGGCTAACATCAATTTCACATGTATTAATTATAAATTTCGATTTTAATTATTACTTAACACCAATTATAATGTTACATCATTGGAGATTGATAAGGCTTAAGACTTATTGATAGTTTTAGTTTCCACTTGGCACTGATTTAAAGTAACGTTACAAACACAACATTTTTCACAATAATTTTTACAATTTTTGAGATAATAAGTTATTATTAATTCTCATATGGGCTAACTATACACTGACACCACTTTATTATTCACAATTAATAAATTATAACATCAACAAATGTAAAATTTATTGTGAAATATGTTGTAACTTTATGCTTATTCTGATTTATTTGGAATCCTCTTTGTGATCACAATTGGGCGTGTATATACCAAAATCTAGTCAACAGTTGCTTTATATCAATGAAAAAAGCAGGAAAGGAATGGCTCTAGAGATGATAGTGTAAATAGTCAGAATGGTCACATGGTCACATGGTCACTCACCTTATATTATTCTGTACCTTCAATAATCTAGCCCTCTATGTCGTCTAGGTTCACTTCTTACAGCTTTATTCCCTAAGATTTCTCTAATTTCGAGCCGAAGTATAGAGCTATGATAGAGGACCTAGGTAGGCAACTAATTCCAAAGATGGGCACAAGAGCTTGCTATAAATAGTAGGCTTAATACTCATAACCATACCCAGCAACCCAAACAAATGGAAGAGCCAGAATATGCATCAGTGTCCCCTAGAGTTTCCCTGACCACTTCACTAGGAACTCTCTTATAACTAAAGGGTCATTGTTGCTACTGAAGTGTTTGGAGGAACTCCTGGTGGCACTTGATACTCACCAAACAAAACAAGATCCGACTGATCTTCATTTGACAAGCTGTGAATGTTATATTCAAATGTCAGCTATTTGCATCTTGCTCTTTTTATGACTATATATGCTTGCTATTTCCTTTTACTATCTTCTGTATTTACAGCCTCCTTCTTTTCTTTTTGTACTTATTTGCACATTGGACACTTCTGCTTGTCATGTACAATTTTAATAATTCTTCAATGTAACATACTGAAGCATAAAGTCTATTGTTAATGATTTATATATAGCACAAAATGAGGACACCGTTTTATTCACCATAAAGTGAAATTATTGTATACCAATAATAAATTGATATCCAACATTGTTATGAAATTGAGTGTGGATTTTAGTGTGGGCTTGTAATTTTTCTTATTTAAATGTTGTGGGGCCAGAAAAACAGGTGGCCTTGGCCCACTCCAAGCCAGGCCCAATGGCCCACGCCGAGGATGCATGAAGGGTCCGAGGATGAAAGCGCGAGGACCAACCCCCGAGGAACATATCCGAGGATGACCCCGTCCTCGGGCGTCCGAGACCTCGGAAGGACACGAGCACCAACCCACCAAAGGAGACTCCTTGAATATCCGAGGAGGAGAGGGCCCAGTGCCACGCGTCGGTGACGGGAGCACGGCGAAGGAGCAAGCCTTAGGCGAGCTGTCACCTCTGCATTGAATGTGCTCACCTAGCCCCCCTGACCGCATTAATGAGGATGTAACCCCTCGACAGGGCAACATCGATCATGGTGAGCCACTTGAGTACGGATAAGACCTGTGATGGGACGAACGGTCAGAGGGAAGGCCAATGGATGATCAACAGAAGGAAGAAGGGGATAGGAAGAAGAGAACTATATAAGAAATGCGAGCAAAGCAATTAAGGAGGACTTTTTGGGGGATGATTCAAGAGGATGCCATAGAAGGACTCAAAAGTCATGTTAAGTTTCTGGCAGAGGGGTCTCCTCGGACGAGTGCCGAGGAGTTACCCTCAGTTGTAAACTGGGCTCACTCCCCTTCAATGAAAAAGAAGTGATTTGTATTCCGTTGCTAGTCTGTTAGGGCCTAAACCTTCGATCCACTCTCTAAAAATGTATTGTTGGGGAATCTTTCTAAACTGAGTCCCTACAATTGGTGCCGTCTGTGGGGAGGATTAGTGCACTGGCAGGCGCAACGGGCGATCGTTCCTAAGTAGTTATTTTACGGAAGGTTGGTAGCGACGCATCAAAAAAAAAAAAAAAATTGCAGAAAAGTAGAAGATTCAACAGAAAAGAAAAGGAACTTGATATTATTTTATTAAACGGAAGGTACAAGATACAAACAGAGGCTCAGGCAGGCGTGTTTTACAACTAACTTTACAAGCTAATTCTACAAACAGAGGCCCAGGTGGACCGGTTCTAAAACTAGCTAGAGGAAAGGGGGCTGAGGTTAGCCTGCTTCAAGGCCACTAACAACTCCTTGTCTGGTGCGGCAGAGCTGGAACAAAGAGAGGAGCCGACGCAGGTGCTCCGGGAAGCCCTCCCCATGATGTTCCCTTGATTCTCTCCAATCCTCACGAGCGTTGGCCGTTGGAGACGGATACACTCAGGCACTAGCCATGACATGAGTTCGCGCGTCTCCTTCGGCAGGGGTGCACCCCGGGGAGGAGCGTTAGGTACTTCAGGGATGTCCCTCCTGGCCACCGCGCATGGCACTATCAGGGTTACGCCAAGGCTCTGCCGCGCCGAAAGTCTGATGAGGGCTGCGGTCACGACGACTGTTGGTCATGGCGGTAGGACCTTTGGCCTGTGTGTCCTCACACTAACCCAGGGCCGCCCCATATCTCCCAACTCTGGTCACAATCCTGGCAAGGTTATTGAAGGGACGTGTTTCTAGTTGCGTTAGGAAGTTCATTGAGTGTGGAGAAACCCTTCCCCCGGAAAGCCTTATATATAGAGGATGAAGACTGGTAGGAATTAATCCACACAGAATTCGAAAAGAGAATTATCAGCAGTACTAATCACGAAGATACCAAATCCCAAGGGGACCGTAGACCGCTGAATTTGTATCAATTCACGAGGATATTAATGAAGGCGTGTCTCGTGCACCGAAACGTCAAGCGCGGAGCGCGAACGGCCAAGGGATGCCTCGTAAATGAAAAAGATGGGGACTTGAATTGAAGGCGAAGTCAACACCACGTGTAAGATCGTAGTCCGACCCGAGGAGGAATCATTTCCAATAAAGCGGTCCGAGGATAAACCCCTTCATACAGAAGAATGGAAGCGTTAGACAGAACCAAGGCATTGCATGGTCCTCGAACTCAAGCCTATGGGGAAACTAACCGCTCAGCTATACCTGGGTACTAGACAGAACCAAGGTATTGCATGGTCCTCGGACTCAAACCTGTGGGGAAACTAGATACTTACAGAAGAATGGAAGCGTTAGACAGAACCAAGGCATTGCATGGTCCTCGGACTCAAGCCTATGGGGAAACTAACCGCTCAGCTATACCTGGGTACTAGACAGAACCAAGGTATTGCATGGTCCTCGGACCCAAACCTATGGGGAAACAAGATACTTACAGAAGAATGGAAACATTAGACAGAACCAAGGCATTGCATGGTCCTCCGACTCAAGCCTATAGGGACACTAACCGCTCAGCTATACCTGGGTACTAGACAGAACCAAGGTATTGCATG
>NW_027070056.1:15082-34479 GCF_002906115.3 Quercus suber
CCTATGGGGAAACTAGATACTTACAGAAGAATGGAAGCGTTAGACAGAACCAAGGCATTGCATGGTCCTCGCACTCAAGCCTATGGGAAAACTAACCACTCAGCTATACCTGGGTACTAGACAGAACCAAGGTATTGCATGGTCCTCGGACTCAAACCTATGGGGAAACTAGATACTTACAGAAGAATGGAAGCGTTAGACAGAACCAAGGCGTTGCATGGTCCTCAGACTCAAGCCTATGGGGATAGCTAACAACTTCAAAATACCCTAAGTTAGGAAAAACCAAAGCCCTACCTGACCCTTGAGACATAAGGAGACTGCCCACGCATACATTCCCCCCCATTATCATGGTTACTGACATAATTGACCAAGATACAATTCATGCAAAGAAAAAGAAAAGAAAGGAAGCAGATAGCATGCAAACAAATAAACAACCCAAAATAGATAAGAAAAGAAATTAAACTCCCATTACCATAATGAGTCCATAGAAGTTGCGTGACAAAAGCCACATTACAAAAAAAGAGAAGAACAATAACCGAGTAAAATAAAATAACACAAGGGAAAAAAAAGCACAGAAGCAGCAAGGGCACGTTGGACTGATATGCCGGGGGATCTACTCCTTTTGCTCAGGCTGGACAGGGGCAACCTCTGACTCCTCCGAGCCCTGGCCTGAGGGGATGGCCTACAGGGGTACGGCGAGAACGGCTGCTTCCTCGGTGGTGGGAATTTGAGCATCGGAAGGGACCTCCACTATCTCTTGGGGCACCTTCTCGTTCGGATGCTCCCTTAGTTTAGCAGCCCCCACCTCCTCAACAATCTCCCCCTCCTTAGCACCATCAGGGGCAATCTCGCGGATAGCAGGGGGGTAGTACACTCTCTCCACCTTCCACAGGTCGGACGAGGCCTCCACCCCAGCTTGTTTAAGGGCCTCAGCCCAGACCTGGGAGCAATATCGCCTACATACCCCCGGGACTTGAGCTTTATAGAAGGCCTCTACCTCAGCCACCCCTTCAGCGAGGCTGCGGTCTCAGCCTCCTCCTTGGCAGTCAGGGCCATCTCCCTGCCAAAATTCGCCTCTTCCTTAGCCCGCCGAGCCTAGTCTCTGGCCCACTATGCCTCCCTCTGGGGCCCTTCGGCCGTAGTCACCTTAGCCTGCAGATCTGCGATCAGATCCCTCATGATCTACAACTGCTCATCTGCCTTGCCCAGGCGCCTTGTCTGGGCACCCTCAAGACCGGACGCTGCACTGTCCCAAGCCCTGGTCATCGCCTTCAAGTCCTCTCGAGCCTTGGCGAGGTCAGCCTCGAAATTCTTCAGAGCCCGGGTAGCCTGAAAGCGCCAATCAAGCTCCTGGTCGAGGGCCTTCCCCTGGTCGTTCGCCGCCCCCTCCAACCTATAGATGGCCTGGACAGCCTGCCAAAGTGACCGATGCACTATAAGCCCAACAAAGAAAAAAGAGGGAAAGGAAAAGGAAAAGAAAGAGAGGAGAGTCGAAATTATAGCCCTTACCATCCCTATATATCGCTTAAGGCTGAGGAAAACCTGCTTGCTCCTCAAAGAGTTTAGCTCGGCCATGTCCGCTGGGAGCAGCAGACACCTCTCCAGCGCGTCGGCCACGTGCGCGCCTTCGCCCTCGTTGAAGTCCCTAAGGGAGGCATTATCCTTCAGGGGCTCCCCATGAAGCATCGGAGCCGGGAGCCAAGCTTGAGCCTCGGATGTGGTGTCGATGACCTGCATGTCCTGGCTCTTGCCGCCTATCTTAAACTGCTTGGATGGCTGCAGAGTGTTGTCCTCCTCCTGCGAGGACATCGTCTTATCCTCCATAGGCCTTTTGCCCTTATCCTTCTTCTTCTTGGGGTCGACAGGCACGGTCCCAGAAGGCAGGCCCATCTAGGAAGAAGGAGGAGAAGGAGGAGGGGGAAGCTTCTGCTGAGCGGAAGTCGACCTAGTCTTCGGAGGAAGAGGGGAAAGCTTCTGCTGGGACTTCCCCGGTTGGCCTTCAATTAGGTCCAACAAGCTGGTGGTGGGCTTCCTCTTGTAACCCATCGCTGGCAGAGGAGGAGCTTCTGAAGCAAGGAGGTCTGCTTCGATCAAACAAGGGTCGCCCAAGTCCCCAGGGGGGTCCTCGGACTGATCAAGCTATGCGAAAACGTCGAATGCGTCCTCCTCTCTCTTTAGATCCTCCTCGGCAGCCTCGGCGAATGCTTGGGAGGAAGAAGGGACGGCTACGGTAACAACTTCTGGTTCTGAGGGCTCCTCGAGGAACTGAAACCCGTCCTCGGTCATAGTAATCTTCTGAAGCCGAGGATCGTTGGCTCAAATCACGTGCTTTGGAACCGAGAATGATTTCTGGACAGGTTTATACCCCAAGATTTTGTGGGCAGCCCTAACTTGATTGTCGTCCTCGTTTATATAAACTGACGGCCTCAACACCTTCTGCAAATCTTCCCGGTTGACCAAATGGAAGTGGCGCTCAAAGGCATGCGAGTCTGCAAACGGAAAGCACCACCGCGTTAGTAAAAAAAAAAAAAGGGAAGAAAAAAGAGGAGAACTTGAAACCCCTCCTATTTCCCACTGCCCCACCTGGTATTCCCTTTGTTGTTGGGCAGTAAAGGCCATTAAGCCACTCCCCTGACACAATGAGGAAATCCTCGTTGAGCCCTTTGCTGGACTCAGGGAAGCACTGAATGAGTCGCACCCTGTCGTCCCTCGTCTTCAGGTAATAAGACTTGCCCTTGAGGTGCTGAAGGTTGTAGCACCAGTTCACGTCATAGTGGGTCAACCTTAGCCCCATCTTCTCGTTCAGGGCGTCCACACAGCCCAGAATCCTAAAGACGTTTATCCCACACTGGGTAGGGGCCAACCGGAAGTGCGTGAGGTAGTCCCTCATCACTGGCCCCATGGGGATCGTCAACCCCCCTTTAAGGAAGGCGACAATGGGAATTACCACCTCACCCTCCCGTCTGTGTAAGTGCCAATCCCCGTCTTCAAAATATCTCAGACCTACATTGCCGGGAATTCTGTAGTCGGGGATGAATTTCTCCATCGCCTCCTTAGTATCGACGTATTTCTTAAACCTACCCATCCCAATTGACGCCTAAAAGAACTAAGAAAGAACAGGCAAAGTAGAAGAAGGGGTAAAGAGGGAGAGAGCCCAGAGAGGGATAGAGCGACTTACTGGGAAGAGGAGGAGCTCCTCGGATAGGCTTTTTATGCTGGAGATGTAAGTGAGAGTGTGCCTGAACTCAGGAAGGACGCTCGGGAATTCTGGAATTGCAAATAAGGAACAGGAAGAAGCGGTTCGTATAGGTATTTATACCCCAAATTGAAGAGCCATGCGGGTTTTCCCGCCCATAAATGCGAGACAAACTTCCACCGTTGGATTGGTAATGCCTCATTAGACGTGGAGAACACAGAGCCACCCGAATTTAATGATGGGCATGTTACGCGCTCCGAAACGTCAGCAACGTGCCTAGGGCAGATGAATAGACCCCAGTGCTGACGAGGGGTAAGGTCGGGGATGTCAAAATCCTTCTCCCCGCCCGAGGATGCATGCAGCAAGATTTTGAGGGCCTATTGTGAGGCCAGAAAAATAGGTGGCCTTGGCCCACTCCAAGCCAGGCCCAATGGCCCATGCCGACGATGCATGAAGGGTCCGAGGATGAAAGCGCGAGGACCAACCCCTGAGGAACATATCCGAGGATGACCCCGTCCTCGGGCGTCCGAGACCTCGGAAGGACACGAGCACCAACCCACCAAAGGAGACTCCTTGAATATCCGAGGATGAGGGGGCCCAGTGCCACGCGTCGGCGACGGGAGCACGGTGAAGGAGCAAGCCTTAGGCAAGCTGTCACCTCTGCATTGAATGCACTCACCTAGCCCCCCTGGCCGCATTAATGGGGATGTAACCCCTTGACAGGGCAACATCGATCATGGTGAGCCACTTGAGTATGGATAAGACCTGTGATGGGACGGACGGTCAGAGGGAAGGCCAATGGATGATCAACAGAAGGAAAAAGAGGATAGGAGGAAGAGAACTATATAAGAAAGGCGAGCAAAGCAATTAAGGAGGACTTTTTAGGGGATGATTCAAGAGGATGCCATAGAGGGACTCAGAAGTCATGTTAAGTTTCTAGGAGAGGGATCTCCTCGGACGAGTGCCGAGGAGTTACCCTTAGTTGTAAACTGGGCTCACTCCCCTTCAATGAAAAAGAAGTGATTTGTATTCCGTTGCTAGTCTGTTAGAGCTTAAACCTTCGATCCACTCTCTAAAAATGTATTGTTGGGGAACCTTTCTAAACTGAGTCCCTACAAAAAGAATTCGGAAAATGTATGGAAGTCAATATATATGTCAAAATAGACGGTTTTTTTTTTTTAATATTTAAAAAGAATATAATTATTTTTTATCAATTATAAGAATATGTAAGAATTGAGTTTCTATTATGGAAATTTATTTTATTAAAAACAAGTAGAATGTGACTTGTTCAATGTGTTTGAAGGTCCTAATAGCTAGTATATTGCGGTCATGTTTAGTAATGGGCCTTGGGAAGACTTATTTTTCTTAGACTTGTATGTAGGATGTAAGCATGATCTATGATGGGTGGATATAACTATTAAAACTATATCCCTTCTTCACTAAGGCTAGACAAAACCCTAATTTGTCCCATCAAAAGACATCCTTATAGAAGGTGGTTGGAAAGGAAGACCTGCATAAGTTTTGTGTCAAGTACGTGTATGTTAGTTGTTATTATTATTATTATTATTGTTGTTGTTGTTGTTGTTGTGGATTAGCTTAGGTTTGTTCATGGTATATATCAAGAGGTACATAATTAAGATCCTGTTATTTCTCATGATTAATCCTGTTCTAGTTACTAGCATGTTTTAGTTGAATTTCAAATGTGGTTTTATAGCAGATTATGCTAGGACTAGAACCAAAAAAGGATATTGAAAATTAGTGTATATTTTATATGAAGTTTGATAAATTTATTTTGTTGGAAATCATACCCCCAGTTGACATAATGCAATTGAACCTTGGGGAAACCAAACCTCAAGAAACAAATGCATTGTTAAGCTTTTAAAGAGTTGCCTTTTGATGTGTCTTATAATCCTTCCAGACACTTCGGCATCAACTTGAGGGAAAATATTTAGGTTTTATGGTGTTTTTGAATTGAATTCAGGTTGGAAAAATCCACTAAGATGAGAGAGAGAGAGAGAGATGACATATAGCTAGGTTTGTCAAGTCAACCTTCAGTTTAAGAAATAGGGTTTGGGTTTGAGGGTGTAGTGTTTGTTTATTCATTGAGTTTAGGGACATTTTAGTATTAGTACCATTTTCAATATAACACAATGCACTAGCTAGGATAAGTTTTGTATTCATTGGAAATGATTTTGAAAAATTCCAAAAAAGTTCTTTAAGAAAATAAATTTTTTTGAATTTAAGGATTATTACATCAACACTCATTCATGTTTTAATAAAAAGAGACAGATTTTATTAATTATATAGAGTGTACATCATCTTGTAACAACTTGGCAATAAATGGAGGGTATCCTCAAGCCAAAAATTCAAATTCTCCCTACAGTGTGCCCCTAGAGCCAAAGCAAGGGCAGCTCGATTACAATAAAATGGTATTAAATTGAAGACAATCTTCCTAAACTGTGAATATTTCTCCTTTGCCTCTTGAATCAAATGGTGGAAAAGAAAGCAATTTCTTGGCGAGGATGATAAAACAGTAAAAATAGTTCTAGAGCCGCCTTCAGCAATGATGACCTGCACTCTATCACAACAAGCTGCTACATATATATATATATATATGCAGTGTCCTTGACAATTACAGTTCTCATTTGTTCAGCCATCTCGCATAAGAGCTTCCAAAGGGTCGTGACAAACAATCTCTCTTTATCTTGAACCAGAGTAGACCAATAGGGCAGCAACATGCATGTTGATTTTTTAAATGTCAAAATCTCTTGATTGTTTGACTTAAAAGAAAAATGTGTAACTGAATGCTGTAACAATTTGCTAACCATAATTTTGTGCTTGATTATCTATTTAAGTGTGTGTATATATATATATATATATTTGGGTCTTGTTTATAAGTAGTGTTTAAAGTATAGTTTTTGTTTTTGTTTTTTTTTGGGGGGGGGGGGGGGGACAATTGTTACAATAGGTGGGGAATGATGATTCGGCTCTTAATAATCCTCATAAGAGAGATCAGTTAATCTTATTAAGTTATAAGATTATTAACAAAAGTACATATCAAAAAATAATAAATATTTAATTATGAGTTGTATATACATATTTTTCAAAAATAAAAATTACATTTGTTAATACTTTACTGGCTGGCATACACGAAACCATTGTGATAGTGTTTTTCTTTGATATTTGAGTAAAAATTGAATTTATTTATTTTTTTGAAAAATTATATGAAAACATTATATAATCTAATAGTAAATGCATTTTTGAGGACACACACAATAACACATGTCATAGATTCATTTTCAATGTATAATAATATGATGCCTTTAAAGCATTTGTTAAATAAATAAATTTTTTAAAAAAAATCTTGATTATTATTTTTATTAAAAATATAAAATTTTATTAAAAAAAAATCAGTTACTAAAAGTATTTAAAAAAATCTAAAAAGTATTTTTGAAACAAATTCCCTTAAGATATTTGTTAAAAAAAATCCTAATAAATTATAAAATTTGCACTCGCGGTTTAAGTAGGCTATTGAGATCGAATCAAATAGGATGTGATCTAGAATTTAGTATAACTTTAGTTAGTCAAAGCACCAAGTTGACATTGGAAAAGTGCCTTTTTTAACAACAGCTTGAGATTTTTAGGAACTTTTGTCGATTACTTATTGTTATAAGAAGTCCGAGATAATTAGCAATTCAATTTCGTGGTACCATTCAATCGAGTAAAATTCAGTTGTTTACGTTAATTAATTTCTATAATGATTCATTTGAGTAAAATTTGAAGGGAACGATAAGGACTCCAGTTTTTAGTGTAATGAGTTAAATTAATTATGAAATGCAAAACGTTTTTCTATCCATAAAATTATGGATAAATTAAAATTTTATTAATATGTACACTAAAATTAGGAGTAAAATATTATTTCAAATCTATAATATTAGAAGTGTTTTTCGGTTTTAAGGGTCTGGTATCCTTTTGTATATTTTCTTTCTTTGTCTGACCAAGCTTATACCTCTTTGTATACTTTCTTTTGTTGTTTTAATAAAAATTCTATCTCTTCACTCAAAAAAAAAAATGTTTTTGTTAGAGAAAAATCCTCAAAATTAAAATCCACCACATGTTATATTAAATATATACTAAGAAAATTTATACTAAAAATTATTCTTTAAATCTCTTAATTTTAAGACTTCAAATCCAAAGACAACTTATAAAGTGAACTCTCAAATTCAACCCTATTCAAAATCTCAGGCGCGAGAATAGACTAAATTCTTGTGCTCTGGAAAAACGATTTCCAATTACTACTTATTAAATGATTCTAGCTAATGTCAGGATACGAGATAGGTCAAGAGTATTCATACACACTCTGTGGTGTCCAGTGTTTCGAGCCCTACCTCCCCTCTCTTTCCCTATTATTTAGAATTTTGATTAAGTGTAGGTATTGCACCCGGTGAAACTACATTTTGCCATTGAGAATTGAAATTAACTTTTTAACCATAATCATATTTGTAAAGTTATTATTTACACCTATATGTTTTTGTTGGCTTATATTCTGTGCCAAATTTGATTGTAATTATATTCAATCTGTTGTACTCTGTATTTGTTGTGGGATTTCTTTGTAAGGGTTGTGTGCTAGAAAGAAAGAGTGTGAAGACTCAAGCATTTGTAGACTGAAGATTCCTCGTGGGTGTCTCGCGACTTAGCTTCCCGCGAAGTGATACATGTGTCCTACACATGTTAGAATGTGAAGAGTCAGGCTAGGTGGAGACAGTTGTGTCTCACGAGTATCTCGCGTGTAAGGCCTTCCCGCAAGACACTCGTGAGACATTCTGTTCTGCCAGCCTGTACAGTTTGAGTCACACTTTCTGTGCCCACACTATTTATACTAATATTACCCACAAATTGACCAGAGAGCCTATGAGAGAAAAACCCTAGCCAAACACCTTGAGAGTTAAAGATTGTCATACCCACAATCCTCTACACATTTGTTTTGGAAATTTGCTCATCTCCTACCTCTCCATTTCCATACCATTGAGAGGTTGATAGCCTAAACACTTACCATACCCTTTCAGAGTGTGAAGTGACGTTTTGGTGTTACTGGAAAGCATTGGAAGAAGCGGATGATGGCAGATGCAACATGAAGCTTGCTGCGGGATCCGGAGAACTAAGACAAGACACGGTTCCGAGAAGCCTTGTTGGAGTAGGAGCTTAGAGGGCTTAGGTAAATCGGGTAAATTAGGCTTAGAGGGTCTCTTGCTAACCCATATATCCTAACTGATTGTCTAGTGGATCGATTTCTGCTTGGAGGGCAGTGGAGAGGTTTTTCGCCGAGTTCTTCGATTTTCTCTTCGATAACACGTCTCGGTATTATCTGTGTTTGCATCTCTCTTCCCTACTCTTATTCATTTCATTTTTACTACTATATTGCTTTAAATATGGATTAGAGTAGTTGTTGTGCTTATATGCTTGTGTTTACACTATTTCGCACTTAGTATTAAGTTAGTGTAAAATCAACCAAGCCGTAACTTTAATTTGGGGGTCTAAACCACTCGTGTGTTTTTGATACATTTTCGAGCTTTCAATTGGTATCAGAGCGGGTACACTTGCTGTGATTTAAATACCTAAGTGTGATCCTTGACCCTTTTTGAGATGAATAGGTCTCAATCCCTAAATGTTCCACTATTTTTTGATGGTAACAATTACGCTTTCTGGAAAGTAAGAATGAGAGCATTTTTACGCTCTATAGAGGATACCGTTTGGGATGCGGTTAAAGTAGGTTGGACTAGGCCAGAGGCTGCAAAATCCACTTAGGATAAGGCAGCTCTTGCGACGGCTAATGCTAACAGTAAAGCTTTAAATGCTATTTTCTATGGTGTGTCTCTAGATGAATTCCACAGGATATCTCACATGACAGTTGCCAAGGAAGCTTGGGAGATTTTGGAGACTACCTATGAAGGTACAAAGAAAGTTGAGGACACAAAGCTCCAGATGCTTACCACCAAATTTGAAGAGCTCAAGATGGGTGATGACGAATCTTTTGATTCATTCTATGGGAAGCTTAACGAAATTGTTATTGCTAAGCTCAATCTTGGTGAGAAGATTGAAGATACTAAGATGGTGAGAAAAATCTTGAGATCCTTACCGGAAAGCTTTCGAGCAAAAGTTACAGCCATAGAGGAAAGCAAAGATTTGGATGAAATTAAGATCCAAGAGCTCATTGGGTCTCTTTAAACGTATGAGCTTGGACTGCCTTCCCATAAGACAAGTAAATCGCTTGCTCTCAAAACCATCACCGAAAGAATGAATAATTCCTCCGAAGAAGATGGAGTAGAGAAGGAAGTAGCATTTCTTGTGAAAAACTTCTGCAAATTTCTTAGGATGAAAAACAGTGGAAAACCATTCAACAGAGGGAAGTTTTCATCTTCAAAAGGTGATAGAAAAGAGTTTAAGAGGAAAAAGGGGAAGGACTCTTAATCTCCTTCAGACATTGTGTGCTATGAATGGAATGGCCACAGACATCTCAAGAAGAAGTGTCCAAATTATCTAAAAGGAAAGGGTAAGGCATATGCCACAACGCTGAGTGATTCGGATTCTTCAAATTTCGATTCTGAAGAGAGTTATGACGGAGAAGGAAACTACTCCGCATTTATGACCATTGTTCATGTGGATTCCTCAGATGATTTGGGTGCGCTTATGAAAGAGCTTGGTGAGCACTCTGATTTGGAATCTATTGGAATAGTTGAAGAATCTGAAGATAAGGAAGCTGGAGAAGCAGTGGGACTGCAAGAGACTTACAATGCACTTCTTGAGAAGACCGGTGAATATGCTAAGGTGGCTAATGCAGCCATTAAGAAGATGAAGAGGGCTGAGGAAGATTACAAAAGTCTTCTGGCACAATACAAAGAGGCAAAGTGTGAGATTGAAACACTAAATGGTGAGCTATCAAAAGCTTACACGAAAGTGAGATTTCTTGAGCAAGAGGTAGTGCAAGCATATGCCAAGATAGAAAGGGTCTCCTCTAGGAAGTTAGATGAAATTATCTCAACTCAAAAACCTTCCTCCAACAAGTTCGGACTGGGATTCACCGAAGGGAGCAGCTCATCAACCAATGTCACCAAAGAAGTGAAGTTCATTTAGGCTAAAGATACGGTTGTAGAAGAGCCGACTCCTGAGAAAGTTAAGGTTGAAAAGAAGAAGAAGGTAGCTAATCAACGGGTGTTTAATAAGTCCCGTAATCAATCAGATGCCAAATTTGGATCTAGAGGAAGATCACTTCCAAGATCGCAACAGGGTCTTAGAATGAATTATTTGTGTCACTTTTGTGGATTACAAGGACATACAAGACCCAATTGTCATAAGCTGAGAGCTTTGAACAATGCAAGCGCTCCTCAGTCACGAGGAAGGAGAAATGACGAGAGGTCATGGGGTGGTGAGCAAACAAGAAGTCAAAACCATGATCCCGGAATGATGAACATGATGAAGATGATTGGTGCCTTCACCAACTATTTGGAAAGCTTCACACGGAGGTTTGAAAGTCCTAACTCTCGTACCCAATCTGTCAAGGATATCACCCCAAACGCACGTGACGTGTGGGTGAAGAGGGGTACTTATACATAAGCATTATAACATGTCCATGCACTAATTCTTTCAATGATTAGGGACACTTGTTGTTGCATCTTATCATGCATTGTCTTCATTTTATAGCATGTTTCTTTTACCCGTTTAGCTTGTGCCTGTTTTGTTTTTGCTTTGTTGATCTTTCTTTATTTCGATTTGTTTTTTAGTGTGTTCAAAAATTCAAAAACCTATAAAAATTGAAAAATCTCAAAAAGTTTGATCACATGTTTTGTGTATGTCACATGTGAGTTTGGCCTAGTACCTTCGTACTTATGGAATAGTGCATTTAAGAGCTTAGTTTGTTATGTATGCACATTTATCTTTGTGGAAGAAATCTTGAAAATTATGTGTGACTGTTGTAAATAGATCTTCAAGCTTATCATAAATGATTGGTCAATAGTCTTGATAGTCTTGATACTAGCATAGACTTGTGTCTATATCTCTTCCCACTTTATTTTTTTGTTTTTGCAAAAGAGCTCACTAAATGTAAATCTCCAAATGAAAAGAGATATCGAGCTGCAAAAGCCTATCACACATACTAGTATTTGACTAGGTAAAAGAAAAAGCGACTTATGTTTTGAAATGTATGGTGCTCAAAAAGCCAAAGGCTAATCATCAATATTGAAATATCAAAAATTTCAAGCACCAATCTCAAAAAGAGATGTTTTGTCCAAAAATGAATCAATTGTTATGCTTTATATAGAAGCCAAATGAAAAACTTCTAAGTTATGTAATCAATTTCTAGGAGGTCATATATACTCATTTCTATAATTGAGATAGTCCACTTGATTTCGTATCAGTTGTGTATGACTAGATTGAATTGATCATTGAAACTTCACTCTGGTCTAAGGACTATTTCACACTTGATACTCACCCACAACACACAAGACATTGATTCAATGAATGTTTATCTCATTTGTGTGATTGTACATGTTCAAATGTGATATGTATGCTCAAATACTTGTTGATCAATCCCAAAAAGATTTTTGTGTGTTTTATTTGTTTTTGAAAGTGATTTTATACTTTCATGTTCTTTGTTTTTGTTCAGAATGCATTTTTGTGTTTTTCTTCCAAAAAAAAAAAAAAAACTGGTTCAGGGGTTGATTTGTGAGAAGCTTGCGACTTAGAGCTTCCCGCGAAAAGTGTTTGAGGGAAATAATTTTTTTATCATGTCACACAGAAACTATCGCGACTGTATCGCGACTATCTCGCGATTAACAACTTCTCGCAAAATGCTGTTTGGCAAAAACTGGATTTTTCTAAATTCAGATAGAGGGTATCACGACTGTCTCGCAACATAAAGCTTCTTGCGAACACTTTTGTGCTTTAGTGGCCATTCTCACGAATGTCTCGCGACTGTTTCACTACTCTCTAACCTGTGAAAAATGCGTGTTTTCAGTTTTATATTGTAGATGTGACAGTTTTTCAAATCACAAACACTTCCCTCGCATAACCTCATTCGAACCCCTTTTCAACCCAAAATCAATTTCTTTCAAAACCCCATCAATTTCAAGCTTTCTTCTGCAGTTTCTACATCAAGGTATGTTTCCTTCAACATTTTCTTCCTTATTTTCTTAGATTTTGCAGTAATGAATACTTAGGGTTTCAATATTGGGGATTTTTTGAAATTAGGTTGGGTTTCGTATTTTTTGTGCAATTCTTTCAATTTTTTTTATTGGGCTGAGTCCCATTTGCTTATTGTGCATCTGTGTTGGCCCCATATGACATTTTAACATATATTGAGGGTATATTTTCACATGTTCATGCATTAATTATTCTTAGAGTACATTTGTGCATGCTATGTGTTTGTCAAAATGTCCGAGTGACATTTTTGTGCCTAATTGGAATCAAGTGATTTCAATGTATGGGTTTTCACTTGTTTGACCATATTTCACTCGATGTGGTCATTGGTCATATGTTTCATACACTTTGCACATGTTGAACACATTAGGCACACACTTAGGCACCCCTCATGCATCTAGTGCTGCACTCTTACGCATCAACACACGCACCCACATGCATCAACACATGCACACATAAGCACACACATGCACAGTTACTTTTTTTTTTTTGTTTATCATGTTGTTTAAAGTTGATTACGCTCTGTTTTAGGCTAATTTTTCCTCTCTTTTGGAACTAACTTGAATCTAATCAAGTTTTATGTTCGTTTTGTGCTTTGTGTACATGGTTCTTTTCTAGTTCTGTTGTTATGCAAATGGCCCCAACCAAGCATGCAGCTACAAAGAAACCAACTTCAAAGTGTGCACGCACTGATTCTAAGCATTTCAAATCAGCGGAAGCTAATATGAAGTATAATGACTACTACAAGGACAAGACGATCATCATGGAGAGGGTGGTTTAGTTAGAAACTCTTGAGGACACATTCATCCCTAACGTGTTCAAAGATAGAACTTGGACCAAGCTGCTAAATCCAGTTGGGGTTGTTTATTCTGAGATAATCAGAGAATTCTTCTCAAACGCCACTGTAGAAGATGATCACATCATCCGCTGGGTGAAAAGAAAAGAGTTTGTCATTACAAAGGATAGCATTCAAGACTTTCTTAGAGTTCATCCTCCATCTCAGCCTATCACCACCCAATATGGGGATAAATTGGGTTCTATTGCAGAAATGGTGAAAACACTTGGTGGGATAATGACTAAGAATGCCATGAACACAATACCATTTTCACCAGAGATGAGGACCTTAGCCTATGTGGTGATTCACAATTTGTACCCAATGACAAACCTAACTACATTATCTGCCTCAAGAACAAGATTTTTGTATGATCTCTTTACCCATAAGGAAATAGACATTTGTGGCCATATCATCCATGTCCTGAAGAAGAGCATTACAAAGCAGAATACAAGGACTATAATGTCGTTTCCCTCTCTGATCATAGGCTTGATTGCTAAGGCAAAGATCAAACTTCCTAGTGGCCTCACAGCAATTTAGAGGGATTATCCCATTGGTGGTCATACACTGACTAGAAGCACAACACACATCAAAGGCTCCAACACTGGTGTGCATACCATCCCACAACCTCGTGTTGAGCAAGATGAGGGTGGAGATACAGAGGAGGAGATGGATAGATTCACTTCTGCTCCAGACACTTCAGCACAGCCATCGTCTTCTGCTCCAACACAAGGTTTAAGCAAACTTGATCAATTACTGGCTAAAATGGATCAGATGTCTACAATGCTAGATTCTCATGTACAGCACACCGCAAACCAGTTTGCATATCTTCAAGGACAGATCACTGCGTTATCATCACAGATTCAAGACTTGTCCTCCGCACATGGATCAAACTCCAAGTCAGATCAGTTCTAGCCACTTTGGCCATTCCGGTCAAAAAGTGGGAGAAAATTTTGAGGGGGAGCTGAGGAAGAGCTTGCACAGTGTTAGGGGGAGCATAGTTTTAGACATATAAGCATTGGTTATTAGTTCATAAATGGTTTACCTTTGGTTATTTTAGTTTTTATAACTGCTGTTTTATGCTTACTGTTGTTACTGCTTATGTTTTAAACTTAAATACTCTGGTTTAATCTCAGTTCTATTTCTATTTAATTTGTGATTCTCTCAATGCTTTTGCAGCATTTCTCTTGTACTTTTTAGATATTATGTTTTAAGTACCTTACTCTTGTGCCCTTGTAGGATTTTTCCTAGATGCACATACTTCATGTACTATGCATTGGTTAAGTGTTGGTCATTCAAGTGATTTGTCTTGTGTTTGTCAACTTAAATGTCCGGATTCATTCCAACTGTGACTGAGCATTGTGATCACTATTGTATAAGTGATTGCGTGTTTGGTCAAGCCATGGTCTAGTACTTTATTCCATTTTGCTTGATCGCATTGTGCTTGTTCCATTTTTCATTATAAGTTTTTTGCGTAATCATGAACTTATTGTGTTGTTGTGTTTCAGGAGATACTTGTCATTATGGTTCAAGAGTTTCATAGTTTCTAGATTAGGTGTGAGTGAGTTTTGCCAATGTTTCCAAACTCATGTTTAAGTCTAGAGTTTGTTTTAGGGGTTTTGTCACAGAATAGCCAAAAGGGGAGATTGTAAAGTTATTATTTACAACTATATGTTTATGTTGGCTTATATTCCGTGCCAAATTTGATCGTAATTATATTCAATCTATTGTACCCTGTATTTGTTGTGGGATTTCTTTGTAAGGGTTGTGTGTTAGAGAGAGAGTGTGTGAAGACTCAAGCATTTATAGACTGAAGATTCCTCGTAGGTGTCTCATGACTTAACTTCCCGTGAAGTGATACATGTGCCCTGCACATGCTGGAATGTGAAGAGTCAGGCCAGGTGGAGACAGTTGTGTCTTGCGAGTATCTTACGGGTAAGGCCTTCCCGCGAGACACTCGCGAGGCATTCTGTTCTACCAGCCTGTACAGTCTAAGTCACACTTTCTGTGCTCATACTATTTATACCAACATTACCCACAAATTGAGCAGAGAGCCTCTGAGAGAAAAACCCTAGCCAAACACCTTGAGAGTTAGATATTGTCATAACACAATCCTCTACACATTTGTTTTGGGAATTTCCTCATCTCCTACCTCTCTATTTCCATACCATTGAGAGGTTGATAGCCTAAACACTTACCATACCCTTTTAGAGTGTGAAATGACGTTTTGGTGTTACTAGGAAGCATTGGAAGAAGTTGATGATGGTAGATGCAACATGGAGCTTGTTGCAGGATCCGGAGTACTAAGACAAGACACGGTTCCGAGAAGCCTTGTTGGAGTAGGAGCTTGGAGGGCTTAGCTACATAGGGTAGATTAGGCTTGGAGGGTCTCTTGCTAACCCATGTATCCCAACTGATTATCTAGTGGATCGATTTCCGCTTGGAGGGTGGCAGAGAGGTTTTTCGCCGAGTTCTTCAGTTTCCTCTTTGATAACACGTCTCGATGTTATCTATGTTTGCATCTCCATTCCCTACTCTTGTTCATTTCATTTTTACTTCTGTGTTGTTTTAAATATGGATTAGAGTAGTTATTGTGCTTATACGCTTATGTTTATACTATTCTGCACTCAGTATTAAGTTAGTGTAAAATCAACCAAGCCGTAACTTTAATTTGGGGATCTAAACCGCTAGTTTGTTTTCGATACATTTCCGAACTTTCAATATTGTTGAGGATTGAAGTTAAGAAGTTCAACTCAATCTTCAACCATCTCATGTAATTGCATGCATCCTATGCAATACATTAGGGGATCTATATTCAAACCTATAAAAGAAAAAGGGTAATATTTATTGCACACAAGCTATTTTACACATACCCCAAAGAGCAAGTCAAATAGTGACTTGAAGTCGCAATTTTCAATTGTGCAACAAGTTTAACCCAAAAAAGATTATTAGTGTGGGTGTGGTTAATGTCGGATATTGATAAATGAGGCTTGTTTGAAGCCTATTAAAGGGTACATGTGAGACATGAAATGCATATAAAGAACCTTTAAAATGATTACAAAATGAAATGCCAAAGAAAAACAAATAACCTTACATACCTGAAAATGAACACTGCATATATATGTGTATGTTTTACCTACCAACTCTCTTCATTGTTTATCAATGTCAGGTGACAACCAGAGTTCCCCCAAACACTTCAGTGGACTAAAACTACAGTTCCAGTGAAGTGATCGAGGGAACTCTAGGGGACAGCTGACCTATACTTTCTCTTATTCTTGTTTCTTGGTAAGGCAATGTACAGTAAACCCTACTATTTATAGAAGAGGTTCTCTATCTTTTTTATTTGAGAACGAAGAGGTTCTCTATCTTTAGTCACATGATTCTGTAATGAATGCCTTTTGGATTTGATGGACCATTAGGGAAGAAAATTATCCTCGTACATGGACACTTGAATGTTGAATCTAGTCTGAATAATGGGTCACATGAAGGGTAGAGAATAAAATTTTGATGAGTGGTCAGAAGCTAGCTTACAACTTACCCAAACATGTGCTTCCTTTGATCTCTAATGGTCTGTCATTTTTCAACATAATAAGGGTACAAAAGCTTGCATACTGGAAGCACTTATTAGCCTAACACATTAGCATTACGTACCTAGCTTGACAAATGGTCATGATGTATGTGGTCCTGTCCCTCATCGTTATTGACACACAATGATTTTCACAAATTTTTCACAATTACTAGCATGAAAATTTGTGCTTAAAATAATATCATTTTCACAAAAAATTTACTACTTACGTCACTTTTAATTATTAATACCAATTATAATGTCACATAACTAGGAAAATTGTTAAGGCTCAAGGCTTATTGATAGTTTTAGTTTTCACTTGGCACTAATTTAAAGTAATGCTATAGATATACATTTTTCATAATAAATCTAATAGTGTTGAGTTGACAAGTTATTGATTTACATCAATCATGCATTGACACCACTTTATTATCCCTCGTTAATAAGTTGCCACATCGGCTCAACCATATAGACCCCTTAGACAATGGCCTAATCCCCCATCTGTTAACTAATATCATATATATTTATTTGTCTTTCGCAATTGACATTTTAATTAATACTACCTCACTTAAAAAGATAAAAATAGAGTCCTTTCTATTGGCCGATAGAATGCATTGTGGAGAAAATTAAGGCCCCCACTATATTCCAAAATATAGAAGGTTTGTAGTGAAAATACACACAAAACAATAAATAATAAAAACCACAAGACATAATATAATAATAAAAAAAAATAAAAAAATAAAAAACAAAACAAAACAAAACAAATAAACAACGCGGTTAGGCTTACTCCAAGCCCACACTCAACAAAACAAAACTCACTAGGAAGCTAGTCTTATCTCTCTCACATGACTAACTTTTGCATTTAACTCACGCCACTCCTTTTATAAGGGATGGTGCACCTCTTTACTACTTCTCTTCTTAACGCGGGACTAACTCTTATAATATAATTAGTGCATCTCATTATTCTTCTAGTCGACGTGGGATTCCAAAATTAATGAAGAATTCTCTAAACACACTTATCATGGGCTGGACTCAACAAGGTTGAGAGACAAAATTAAAATATGAATTAAGAGCATACAAATTCATTCATAAAATTAAAGTTTATTACTTGAAATTTTCCTAGAGAGAAACTATATATCTCTAATAACAAAAGGCAGGAAAAAAAAAAAAAAAAAAAAAAAAAAAAAATTCTTCAATTGCTTGAGTCTTCAGACTTTCTCTCTATCACACAACTCTTACAATCAAATTCCACAATAAATATAGGGTACAAAAGATTGAATAAAATTACAATTAAATTTGACATGGAATATAAGTCAACAAAGCACATAGTTGTAAATAACAACTTTACAGAAGTCTATATGGGTCTCATGATCATTATCTCAATGGTGTAGAGAAGAAATAAAAGTGGATATGCATAAATATCGTTACCCTAATTATGTAAAAGGTTTAAGCCTTTAGGGTCAATATTTATTTATGATATTAAAGTAGGTAGTCTTGAGTTCAAACCCATTCTCGGGTAATTTATCATATATAAAGGGTATACAATACTGATAATACAATTTATTACTTTGTTGCCTATAAACATTATAAATTTATAATAATATCCATTAAAAATAAGAAATCTAAACAATGGATTTCGTGACTTTTAAGAAATTTATGAAATAAAATTTTCTTTCTTTCATCCCCACGCTCACTCATTCAATTCGTTCTTTCTTTTGGTGCAAGGTGAATGCACGAATAATAAGCATCACCCACTAACTTGTGCTGCCAAATTTTACGGTCATAATTGCTTCTCTCCTACCTGCCAAAATTACATTACTTGTCCCTTGCGTTTAGCTTATAAAGGAAAGACAAGAAGGGACATGAAATATTAATTTTTAATTTTTATCCTAGATATAAATTTTAGCAGGGAATCATAGCAAAATTGATTTTATAAAACATGGGAAGTGCATGAGAACATTATAGTTTTTCCATACATGGATTTGTGCAAGAAGGAACAACACGATAACTTTTCAAATTCTGAGCATATGGATGAATCTTGGTAGCTAGAGCACATCACAACGTGTCATATGTTACATATTATTTAAATGCTGCATTCAAAGCATTTTATATTTGCACGCCTATATAAAGTTGGGGTTAACACTTAACAGTCAGTTAGACCATAGAAGAAGTGATTTCTTGAGAAAGAAAAAGGAAAGAGAGATGGAGCACACATCTTTTGTGAAATTCATCATCTTTATTATAGGGTTTCCATTGTTCAAAATGATTTTTGGACATAAAAATTTTTGCATTCACTCAAGGCCCAAAAAAGAGATCGTTGTTCCTGATAAGGTGGCTGGAAGCAATATATGTTGCAAGTGAAAACAACGTAGAGATTCCAATTAATATTGGAGACGGAGCCTCATTATTAAACTACAAATTTCTTATTAAATAAATTGTTAATAACCACCTCTCTTGGACACAAGGAGAGTAGTAAGGTGAGCAATGAGATAAAAATTTTGGGATTTTCTTCAAGATTTAAGATGGAGAGAGAGAGAGCCTATCAAAAAAAAAAAAAAAAAAAGATGGAGAGAGAGAGAGTGTTTTTTTTTTTTTTTTTTTTTTTTTTTTTT